>NC_092341.1:66550357-66858214 GCF_046630445.1 Rutidosis leptorrhynchoides | reverse complement strand
AAATTATATCATATCCGAAGGGTGTCCCGGAATGATGGGGATATTCTTATATATGCATCTTGTTATTGTCGGTTACCAGGTGTTCACCATATGAATGATTTTTATCTCTATGTATGGGATGTGTATTGAAATATGAAATCTTGTGGTCTATTATTATGATTTGGTATATATAGGTTAAACCTATAACTCACCAACATTTTTGTTGACGTTTTAAGCATGTTTATTCTCAGGTGATTATTAAGAGCTTCCGCTGTCGCATACTTAAATAAAGACGAGATTTGGAGTCCATGCTTGTATGATATTATGTAAAAACTGCATTCAAGAAACTTATTTTGTTGTAACATATTTGTATTGTAAACCATTATGTAATGGTCGTGTGTAAACAGGATATTTTAGATTATCATTATTTGATAATCTACGTAAAGCTTTTTAAACCTTTATTGATGAAATAAAGGTTATGGTTTGTTTTAAAATGAATGCAGTCTTTGAAAAACGTCTCATATAGAGGTCAAAACCTCGCAACGAAATCAATTAATATGGAACGTTTTTAATCAATAAGAACGGGACATTTCAATAGCCCCTTTCTAAAACAATAAGTATTTGTAGGTTTAAACCGGCTTTAGCTTAGATTCAAATCTTTAACAATTTTTTTGTTTGAACCTCACTAAATATGCGCGAAGATACAATTAGATCATTTAAGCTTCAACATCACATAAAGTTCTCGAAAAATAATCATCAACTATTATGTACTAAGTGTGAAAAATCGCATTTGAAAACATACATGAAGAACATTTTAGCCACTTAATGTTGAACATATCAATTGAATCTTCTTCATCGGCTTCATAAATATCCTATGGGCGAAACTAGGGGCTGAATTCGCATGAGTCGGTTATTAATTAGGTCTAACTACATTTGAGTACGTGCACTCCTGAGTACGATGTGACACCTGCATTTGTGTCCTAGACGTTGTAAATTTTCCCCATGTTTGTTTGTCTAATATTAAATGATTATGTTATTTTTAATATAATAATTATGTGTTAATCCTTACGTCTTAAACCTATTGTCATGTTTTGACTTTAGTGGTCTTTCTTTTCCAACTTTGATTTTAATTTTTTTTTTGTGTTACATAATACTTTAGGAGCGTTATACCGTTATAAATTATATTCAAAAACCAATCCATTGATATAAATTTCATCGAATAATATATAATACAAACGATAATATATAAAGTCAAAGATGGAAGAAACATACCTCCACAGTAGGATTAGGACAATAGATTTGGGATGGAGGGGATAAATGTTTAGATTAATTCGTATTGTGACAAGGGTCATAGAATTTACCCTACTGAATTATAACTTGTTTGGTCTGCTTAATTTAAGCATTCTGCTTTAGATAACAGATAAAATGATTGTGTGAAAAATAAGGCGGTTGCTTTTGTTTGAGATTATCTAAACCCTATCTTCTTATTGCTTCTTCCTTTATTTGGAAAACAACAGAACCAAAACTCACTCTTAAGCCAAACTATTGATCCTTGGTTTCTTAATTCGAATGAAGCAAAGAATTTGCAGTTAGGATTCTTGTAAATTAGCAATCTACAAATAAGGTAAATAACTGGTGATTTCTTATTCATGTTTTAAGGTGTTTATGGGTTTTACAAACATTTGAATTTGGTGCATGATGTTTATTTTATCAAATTATTGTTGGTAATAGCTTATATATTATTTATGCAAAGTTTCTGCATGATTGGTACGCTTAAAACATGTCTAAATCGTGATTTGAGTGTTAAAAAGTACAACATCAGGAGTTTTTGTTGTTGTTCTTAGTCACACAGTATATCTTGTCTTGCGCACATGAGGTGTGCCACGCGCGCACATGAAGGATCACACTTGTGTCTGTATTGTCTCACGTGTGACTGGAATTTGATGACTGCATGGGCACATTTGTTCTCACACGTGCTCATGTCCATGTCACGCACGTACGCATGTCATTTCAAGCGTGCACATGTGGACTCTTGCGTGTTATGGATTTTTGTTGGATTCATATGTGCGCTGGTCCCAGTCACACGCGCACATATTAGTTATACACGCGCTTGACTGGACTTACACGCACATGTGTGTTGGCAGTAAATGGGTCGGGTGCTGACCCGTGTGATGAATTTAACTGTATGATCTGGTTTATAGTTTTTAAGTGATATAATGATGATATAGTTGATTGAAATTGCATTATAATTGGGAATATGATATTCTCATGTGATAAAGGAAGGGAGAATACTTAGTAATATTAGGCCAGTGAGTTCTTGCTGGAAATCAAGTGTATGGGAATATCCTTACGGGTATTATTGCATAATAACAAGTGTAGTTACTATCTGCTGGTATGACTTGTTATGAAATGTTATTTATGATTATATGTGCATTACATGTTGTACCGTCTTTGTAAAGAAGGGAACGAAGGGGTCAACTTTGAATAAAGGGGTTGGACTCAGTTGTTATTGTGATGGCCCCATCAAGAACCCTTAACGGCTCCGTCACTTGGTCCCACAGCTTGATCGAACTTTAAATGAATTTATTAAACAACATTGCATTATATTCAAAAAGTTTTCCAAAAAGGAAATTTACCAAAATAAGTAGTTCTAAACAAACTCAACTTATTAAAATATCCAAAGTTGGCCAAGACAATGTCAACCAACACCCACAGTTTAAATAAACAAAAAGAGAATGCAAGTTTAATGTTTCATAAAATCTGCCCAAATGCATGCAGACACTCTAACACAGCGGAAGCCCAAATAATCAAGTACCTGTGAAAACATGCGAGTAAACTGTCAACAAAAATGTTGAGTTAATTATAGATTTAAATAAACGAATAAACTTTAGACCACAAGATTTAAAATGTTAGAAAATATTAAACTATTATTCCATTAATCCATGAGTCATCTGGTAACCACTTAACCATTTTCATACCCTTACCAAACACAATATACACTAAACTAAACAGGTGTATCTTCAAATAATTACGAAGTACTAATACATTCCGATTATAAATTGCTAGCGCGACTAGCTCGAAATGGGGCTGTCAAGCCTGATAGATCTATTCATAGGATTCGCGTTCACCAGTAGAAACCAGTGATTACAGTTACCAGACTAGGGAATATTTTCGTTCAACTCATAATGAATAATTTATATTTAATTGCCACTTGTGTCTAAACGTAAAACAAAATGCATGTAATCACATCCCAAAAATACTTTAAAATAGTATGAAAAGCGGGACTATAACTCACCTTAATGAAATCGAAGTAATAACATAGAAACGTGAATCGCGAATGAAATAGTGATCAAGAATGATCACAACGCCGACCTATAAATAAAGCAGGTCGATATAAATAACTAACTTAGGTCAAGTCTTAGTATGATAGCTATAGTACTTGTTGCAAGTAAACATAGAACAACACTCAGTATGTTTCGGTATGATCAGGACAGCGTATAACACGTACTTTCTATTTTTAGAAGGTTTCTATTTTTAGCAGGTTTTCATTTTTGGAGAGTTTCTATTTTTGGAAAGTTTCTATTTTTGAAAAGTTTCTATTTTTAGAAAGTTTCCATATTTAGAAGGTTACTATATTAGGAAAGTTTCTATAATTAGAAGGTTTCTATTTTTAGAAAGTTTTTAACTTAGGAAAGTTTTCTTAATTAGAAAGTCAACAAAAGTCAACTGAAAGACAAAGTCAACCAAAAGTCAACTCAAAAGTCAACCTTGGTCAGGCATAGTCGACATTGAATTTTAAAGTGTATATTATATTTATAATATAAGTCATAATGTTATTTAAAGTCCTATATGTATAATCATGTCATATCATAAGTTTAATTAAATTAAATTGAATTTAATTAATTAATTAAATATTAATCATAACATAAGTATTATTAATTAATAATAAATTTTTAATCATTTCGTAAGTATTATTAATTAATAATGAATTATTAATCATATCATAAGTATTTAATTATAATTATTAAACCATAAGTATTTAATAATTAAATTATAATTAAATAATAACTAAGCCTTATAATAATTAAATAATTAATTAATCTTTATTATAAGTCTTATTATAATAATCTCATAACATATGTTTAATACTTATCATAAGTATTTTTCATTAATAATAAAGTATTATTAATCATAAGTTTAATTAAATGTTTAATTAAATCATAATGTAATTAATATATGATATAATAAATATATATCATAAGTCTTAATTTTAGAATAATTACTTTTTAATCATAAGTAATTTAATAATAATGAAAATCATTATTTTATATCATAAGTTAAATTTAATAACCATAAGTTTAATTAAAACGTTCGCCGGGTCATATCTTGAGCCTCACGAGTCTTATATATATATCATCGTCTAACCTAACCACCCGACACATTAGTGTACTCAAGAACACCCTAAAATCAGTCCCCAAGTCATGATCTACAGCCATGAATCAACTTGGAACGTTAATCCGTTCAAAAACTTGTTTTAGTCATACCGGGTGATCCGTGGCTCGGATTTCGATGACCCGAACATGAATGTTCATCCAATCATCAATCCTAACACACTAGTACACCCTAGAGACTCCAAAAATGGTCACAAAGTCGGACCAAAACTGAATACATTCGTTTTTATATTTTAATTCCATGAAAACACCAAATTAATCATAACTTAATATCCGGGACTCGAAATAACATGAATCCGGAGTCTAAAATCAATGTCTTGATGAGAGGAACACATATAAACACTTTAATTTAGCAAAAAAAATTCAGTTAAATGTACTGAAATGATCAAATAGTCCGCTGTCCAAAATCAATCAAACCGAAAACATACACAATCGAGCATTTCTACGCATACAATTATCAATACAATAATACACAAGTGCTATACTATCATAATAACATTCAAAATTAGTAAAATTGAATAAAAATCAAAAATCTAGGGTTAGGGTTTATACCCTAATCAAGAAATGAAAGGTATAGACGCGTAGAGAACGATGCGGTGAATTCGTAAATGATGAAAGCCCTTTGATTTGCTTGCTTGATTGAAGAAGATGATGATGAAGGTGGATGGTGGAGGTGACGGCACAAGGGAGCAAGAGAGGGAGAGAACAAAAAAATTAAAATGTGAAATGGGAGAAAATGAAGTAGTGATTAGGTTTTGATCCATAAAACTTCAAGTTTGGAAAAATGGCACAATACCCCCTCCATGAGGGTCTCGGCCGAACCAAGGGTGGGATGGGTCCCACTTAGCCCAATTTTGATAATTGGTAATTTACTTCTAGCCCGAATGCCCGATCGAAGCCCGAAACGCGAAAACGCTACTACGCGATTAAATCTTCGGAGAGATAACGCACACGCGACGAATAAAATATATAAACACTATATATGATCATATGACATCAAAATATCATATTTAAAATAATTTAGATTTAAAAATCCCAAAAGTCTGACCGTTGGTTTGAAAACCGAAAAGATTCGCCGGATAGAAATCCACGACACGTAGAAACGTACAACTTTAAATATGAATACAAATATTCATTTAACACATAATAATTAATATATTATTTCAAAAATAATAATATAGGTCATAGAAATGACGTGGCACGAATAACAAATAACGGGCGTTAAATAATAAGCGGTAAAAGATAACGAAAAAAGTAGGGTCGTGACAGTACCTTCCCGTTACGAAAATTTCGTCCTGAAATTTAAGCAGGTGCAGGAGTTGACTCGTCATCTGGGAAAAAATGTGGGTACTTCTGCCTCATCTGATCTTCACGTTCCCAAGTGAACTCGGGACCGCGTCTGGCATTCCATCTCACTCGGACGATAGGTATTCTACTTTGCTTGAGGGTCTTAACCTCTCGATCCATAATCTCGACAGGTTCCTCAATAAAATGGAGTTGTTTATCAACATGAAGTTCATCAAGAGGAATAGTCTCATCGGCCTCAGCCAAACACTTCTTCAAATTCGACAAAACGTCATGAACGGCACTAAGTTCTTGTGGCAATTTCAAACGATATGCCACGGGTCCAACCCTCTCTGTAATCTCAAACGGTCCAACAAATCGAGGATTCAACTTTCCTCTTTTACCAAATCGTACCACACCCTTCCAAGGTGATACCTTCAACATAACACGATCACCAACTTGAAATACTATATCCTTTCTTCTAACATCGATGTAAATCTTTTGCCGACTTCTGGCGGTTCTCAATCTTTCTTTAATCTGTACGATCTTCTCTGTGGTCTCATGAATAATCTCTGGGCCTGTGAGTTGAGCATCCCCAACCTCATTCCAACAGATAGGAGACCTACATTTTCTACCATACAGAGCCTTACATGATAGCTGTTATTGTAAGAAAACTCAGCCAACGGCAAATATCTATCCCAACCATTACCAAAATCAATCACACACGCTCTTAACATGTCTTCTAACGTTTGAATGGCCCTTTCACTCTGACCATCCGACTGTGGATGATAAGCGGTGCTCATATCCAACTTAGTTCCCAAAGCTTCCTGTAAGGATTGCCAAAACCTCGATGTAAATCGATTGTCTCGGTCTGAAATAATAGATACGGGAACACCATATCTAGAAACAATCTCCTTTAAATATAAACAAGTAAGTTTTTCCATCGAATCTGTTTCCTTAATCGGCAAGAAATGAGCTGACACTGTGAGTCGGTCAACAATCACCCAAATGGTATCATAACCACCCACTACTCTCTGTAACTTCGTAATAAAATCCATTGTAATACCTTCCCACTTCCACTCGGGAATCTCAGGTTGCACCAAAAGTCCGGACGGTTTCTGATGTTCAGCTTTAACCTTAGCACAGGTCAAACACTTAACCACATAAGTAGCCATATCAGTTTTCAAATTAGGCCACCAGTACAGCTCCTTAAGGTCATGATACATCTTTCCTGAACCAGGATGAATAGAGTACCTAGACTTATGAGCTTCATCTAACACCAGTTGTCGCAAATCACCAAATTTCGGAACCCAAAGACGTCCCGCAAAATACCGAGTACCATTAGCTCGTACCTCAAATTTCTTACTCATGCCTCTAACCTTCTCGTTCACGAAGTTTTCCTCCTTCAAGGCTTCTTGTTGTGCCTCAAGAATCTGCCTAGCGAGGTTAGTTTGAATTGTCATATTCAAGGCTCTAAATCTGCGAGGTTCAACCCTCTCTTTTCGACTTAACGCATCGACTACAACATTGGCCTTCCCCGGATGATATAAAAGTTCACAATCATAA
The DNA here is from genome assembly GCF_046630445.1 of Rutidosis leptorrhynchoides. Lineage (NCBI taxonomy): Eukaryota > Viridiplantae > Streptophyta > Magnoliopsida > Asterales > Asteraceae > Rutidosis > Rutidosis leptorrhynchoides. Next base: position 66,850,934 of record NC_092341.1, on the reverse strand, counting down.
TCATTCAATGTCTCAACCCATCGTCGCTGTCTCATATTCAGCTATTTTTGATCAAGAATATGTTGAAGAATTTTGTGATCAGTGTACACTGTACTTTTGACCCCATATAGATAATGTCTCCAAATCATAAGCGCAAACAAGACATCTCCCAACTCTAAATCATGGGTTGTATAATTCTGTTCATGGATCTTCAACTGACGTGACGCGTAAGCGATGACTTTCTTTCGTTACATCACAATACAACCAAAGCCTGACGCGATGCATCACAATAGACAACAAAATCGTCTTTACCCTCAGGCAGTGACAATATCGGAGCGGAAGTTAATTTCTTCTTCAGAGTTTGAAAAGCAGTTTCTTGTTCATCCTTCCACTCATACTTCTTCCCCTTGTGCGTTAAAGCAATCAGCCAACCCTAGAAACTGATGAATCTGAGTAGGAGTCTTCGGAATTTCCCACTTCTCAATTGCCTCAATCTTGGCAGGATCAACTTGTATTCCTTATTTACTAACAACATGTCCAAGGAATTGAACTTCTCTTAACCAGAAAGCACACTTAGTGAACTAAGCATACATCTCTTCTTTCCTCAGCAAATCAAGCACCAACTTCAAATGTTCTTCATGTTCTTCATCACTCTTGGAATATATAAGGATGTCATCGATGAAAACGATAACGAATTTGTCCAGATAGGGTCTACACACACGGTTCATGAGGTCCATGAACACAGTAGGTGCATTAGTCAATCCGAACGACATAACAAGAAATTCGTAGTGACCATAACGGGTACAGAATGCGGTTTTCGGAACATCAGATTCTTTAACCTACAGTTGATGATAACCGGAATGAAGATCGATCTTAGAATAAACAGACGAACCCTGAAGCTGATCGAACAGATCATCAATTCTTGGAAGAGGGTAACGATTTTTGACTGTAAGCTTGTTCAGCTCGCGATAATCAATACACAAACGAAACGAACCATCTTTCTTCTTAACAAATAGAACAGGAGCTCCCCAAGGGGATGAACTGGGATGAATGAAACCTTTGTCTAACAACTCACAGAGTTGACTCTACAACTCTTGAAGTTCAGAAAGCGCAAGTCGATAAGGAGCACGTGCTACGGGAGCAGCACCGGGAACAAGATCGATTTGAAATTCTACCGCGCGTTGCGGCAGAAGTCCAGGTAAATCTTCGGGAAATACCTCAGGCTAATCTCTAACAATAGGAACATCACCAATTTTCTTCTCTTCTTTATCAAAATCAACAACATGAGCAAGAACAGCATGACAACCTTTGCGAAGATATTTATGAACTTTCAAACAGCTAATAAGATTTAACTGTCTTCATTTCTTATCCCCAAAAACCATCAGCGGCTCTCCAACCACACTAGTAATACGAACATCTTTCTCATAACACACAAATTTAGCACGATTCGCATACAACCAATCCATACCAATAACAACGTCAAAACTGCCTACGTCAATCGGTATTAAATCTACCTCAAAATCTCTACCAGCCAGATATATGTTACATTTACGATACACAGTCTTAGCAGTAAGCATTTTACCATTAGCTATCTTTACAACATAAGTTCTGTCTAGATGAGTTAACGGAGTTTTGATTTTTGGAATAAATTTACTTGACACAAAACTTAAATCAGCCCCTGAATCAAATAGGACATAAACCGATAAGTCGTTGACCGAGAACATACCAGTAACAAGTTTTGGATCTTCCTCAGCATCCCTGGCATTAATGTTGAACGCCCTTCCACGTGCGTTCTCAGTAGTCTTCTTATTAGGGCAGGTATCACGGAAATGCCCCGGTTTACCACATTCATAACACACCTTCTGAGTACCACCATTCTTCGGCTTCCCATTACCATTACCACCATTATTACCACCACTTGCAGTAGGAGGAGCAATATCCGGCATGATCACCTTACAATCTTTAGCAATGTGTCCCTGCTTGGAACACCGTTTATGTAGTGACCCGAACTTTTCCATGTTTATATATATTAAATAAAATTTTTATTTACATGATTAAATGCTTTCAACATGTTAAGCAATCAAACTTTTTAAGACTTGATTATTTAAAATGAGTTTCATATAGACAATTGACCACCCAAGTTGACTGGCGATTCACGAATGTTAAAAATTTATAAAAACTACATGATGATATATATATGGATATACATATAGTTAACATGAGATTATGATAAGTAAGTATCTCCATATGTATATTAACAATGAGTTATATACATAAAAATGAGACTACTAAGTTAAGAAACTCGAAACGATATATATAACGATTATCGTTATTACAACGTCTTACTAAATACATATGTATCATATTAAGATATTGTTACACTATATTTAACATGATAAAATGATAATTATATATATCATTAAGTATGTCAACAATGAACTACATATGTAAAACAAGACTACTAACTTAAGAATTTTGAATCGAGGCATATATGTAACGATTATCGTTGTAACGACATTTTAATGTATATATATCATATTAATATATATTTATACATCATAATATCATGATAATGTAATAATTTAACATCTCTTTAGATATAATAAACAATAGGTTAACAACATTTAACAAGATCGTTAACCTAAAGGTTTCAAAACAACATTTACATGTAACGACTAACGATAACTTAACGACTCAGTTAAAATGTATATACATGTAGTGTTTTAATATGTATTCATACACTTTTGAAAGACTTCAAGACACTTATCAAAATACTTCTACTTAACAAAAATGCTTACTATTACATCCTCGTTCAGTTTCATCAACAATTCTACTCGTATACACCCATATTCGTACTCGTACAATACACAGCTTTTAGATGTATGTACTATTGGTATATACACTCCAATTATCAGCTCTTAGCAGCCCATGTGAGTCACCTAAAATATGTAGGAACCATCATTTGGCAACTATCATGAAATATCTCATAAAATTACAAAAATATTAGTAATCATTCATGACTTATTTACATGTAAACAAAATTACACATCCTTTATATCTAATCCATATACCAACGACCAAAAACACCTACAAACACTTTAATTCTTCAATTTTCTTCATCTAATTGATCTCTCTCAAGTTCCATCTTCAAGTTCTAGGTGTTCTTCATAAATTCTAAAGTTCTAGTTTCATAAAATCAAGAATACTTCCAAGTTTACTAGCTCACTTCCAATCTTGTAAAGTGATCATCCAACCTCAAGAAATCCTTGTTGGTTACAGTAAGATATCATTCTAAATCAAGGTAATACTAATATACAAACTTTGATTCAATTCCTATAACTATAACTATCTTAATTCGAGTGATAATCTTACTTGAACTTGTTTTCGTGTCATGATTCTACTTCAAGAACTTTCAAGCCATCGAAGATCATTTGAAGCTAAATAATTTCTTGTCACTTCCAGTAGGTTTACCTACTAAACTTGAGGTAGTAATTATGTTCATAACATCATTTGATTCATATATATAAAACTACCTTATTCGAAGGTTTAAACTTGAAATCACTAGAACATAGTTTAGTTAATTCTAAACTTGTTCACGAACAAAGTTAATCCTTCTAACTTGACTTTTAAAATCAACTAAACACATGTTATATATCTATATGATATTCTAACTTAATGATTTAAAATCGGAAAACATGAAAAACACCGTAAAACCGGATATACGCCGTCGTAGTAACACCGCGGGCTGTTTTGGGTTAGTTAATTAAAAACTATGATAAACTTTGATTTAAAAGTTGTTCTTCTGGGAAAATGATTTTACTTATGAAAATGAAACTATATCCAAAAATCATGGTTAAACTCAAAGTGGAAGTATGTTTTCCAAAATGGTCATCTAGACGTCGTTCTTTCGACTAAAATGACTATCTCTTACAAAAATGACTTGTAACTTATATTTCTGACTATAAACCTATACTTTTCTATTTAGATTCATAAAATAGAGTTCAATATGAAACCATAGCAATTTGATTCACTCAAATCGGAATTAAAACGAAGAAGTTATGGGTAAAACAAGATTGGATATTTTTTGATTGTTGTAGCTACGGGAAATATTGTAACAATTCTATACAAATCATATCCTAGCTAACTTATATTGTATTATACATGTATTCTAATGTAATCTTGGGATACCATAGACATGTATGCAAATGTTTTGACATATCATATCGACCCATGTATATATATTATTTGGAACAACCATAGACACTCTATATTCAGTAATGTTGGAGTTAGCTATACAGGGTTGAAGTTGATTCCAAAAATATATATACTTTGAGTTGTGATCTTGCCTGAGACGTGTATACACTGGGTCGTGGATTGATTCAAGATAATATATATCGATTTATTTCTGTACATCTAACTGTGGACAACTAGTTGTAGGTTACTAACGAGGACATCTGACTTAATAAATTTAAAACAATAAAACATATTAAAAATGTTGTAAATATATTTTGAACATACTTTTATATATATGTACATATTTGTTATAGGTTCATGAATCGACTAGTGGCCAAGTCTTACTTCCCGACAAAGTAAAAATCTGTGAAAGTGAGTTATAGTCCCACTTTTAAAATCTAATATTTTGGGATGAGAATACATGCAGTTTTATAAATGTTTTACGAAATAGACACAAGTAAATGAAACTACATTATATGGGTGAATGATCAAAGCCGAATATGCCCCTTTTGCTTGGTAGCCTAAGAATTAGTAAACCGATCTACTAATTGACCCGAATCCTAAAGATAGATCTATTGGGCCTAACGAATCCCATCCAAAGTACCGGATGCTTTAGTACTTCGAATTCGTTTTTTTCATGTCTGAAGGATTTCCCGGAATGATAGGGGATATTCTTATATGCATCTTGTTAATGTCGGTTACCAGGTGTTCACCATATGAATGATTTTTATCTCTATGTATGGGATGTATATTGAAATATGAAATCTTGTGGTCTATTATTATAATTTGATAATATATAGGTTAAACCTATAACTCACCAACATTTTTGTTGACGTTATAAGCATGTTTATTCTTAGGTGATTATTAAGAGCTTCCGCTGTTGCATACTAAAATAAGGACAAGATTTGGAGTCCATGCTTGTATGATATTATGTAAAAACTGCATTCAAGAAACTTATTTTTGATGTAATATATTCTTATTGTAAACCATTATGTAATGGTCGTGTGTAAACGGTATATTTTAGATTATCATTATTTGATAATCTACGTAATGCTTTTTAAACCTTTATAGATAAAATAAAGGTTATGGTTGTTTTAAAAATGAATGCAGTCTTTGAAAAACGTCTCATATAGAGGTCAAAACCTCGCGACGAAATCAATTAATATGGAACGTTTATAATCAATATGAACGGGACATTTCAGTTTACAAGTAATTGAGCATTAACCATCGTGGGCCTTATAACATCTCGGTCAAACACGCTGATTTCGGTTATTTGAACCAGAAGTATTTTGTTTCTTCTGCTGACTTTGATTCTGGTTGCGGGTGTTATCCCACTTTCTTTTTCCATCATCAGCCTTTTTGACAACTTCGTCACTAGCATCTGACGCATCTTTCTTACCTCTCCTCAAAATCTTATCATTAAGCTTATGTGCCATAGACATGGCAGCTTCAATAGTCTGAGGCTCACTAGACTCAACCCCAGTTTCAATCTTCTCAGATAACCCATCAATATAAGCTTCAATCTTACGGTCCTCACCCAGATAAGCGTTTGGACACAACAACGTCAATTCAAAGAACCTTTGCTCATAAGCATCGAGCTCGGTGCCCTTCATCTTTAAGTTCTTAAGCATAGTCTCCAACTTTTTAAGTTCACCTCTGGGACGATAATGGGTGATCATCCTCTCTTTAAAATCATTCCAAGTCAAACCATAAGCAGCATCATTACCCAAACTATTAACCAAATTGTTCCACCAAGTTAATGCACTTTCCTTGAGAGTGTAGCTGGTGAAACTAGCCTTGTCCTCATCTCGGACTCCACTAACCCGAAAGATAGACTCAACTTTCTTGGACCATTGGGTGAGTCCGATAGGTCCTTCGGTGCCACTAAATTCTTGTGGGCGACTAGCCATAAAAGTCGTGTGGGAGCATCCCACCTGATTATTGGCATTGGCATTAGCATTTGCATTAGCTGCCATTGTAGCTGCTATCCCTTCAGCGATTAAGCGTTGCATGCGAGCTTCGTTGGACTCACGGGGAGGCATGATCTTCAAAACAGAATAACACAACCATTAGTACTAAGAATAATACCAGTGTTATAAAGGAATAGATCGAACACGAAAGGATTAACTATTAAAATAATAGTCGATGAACACTATGAGTAATACCATGATAGTTATGATAGTTATAGAAATAGCCACCACATGCATACATACTTATGATAAAAATCATACATCATACATAGCATCTAACATACATGAACTATATTACACATATAATATAACACGCCAAGAGTCACAACACCAGAATAAAATAAGATAATGATAAACAGATGTTATAAAAGAAATAACCATCCATACATAAATGAAATATCCCACAACAAAATCCTCGGCAAAACGCCGTACATCACTCAAAAATGAATGTATAAAAGGACAAATAGTCTATGAAATAAAATAATCACTCATGAATCGTCACATCACATCTGCTTGGAGCAGGTGTGAAAAGCTGAGCCGGTATGAAGCTCCTTGGGAGTCTCATACTTCCTCAACTTGCCCTTAACCATCTCCAAATCTGCCTTAAGACCACGGATCTCGCTCTCAAGAGCCTCGAACTTAGCATCCACCTCTCGGTTATGCTTATGAATCCTGAACTCAACATCATTCTTGAAGCTAATGAACCCATCCATATCGGCCTGAATCTAATCAAGTCTATCCACATGCGGAAAAACACGCATACAGTCACTCAGAGCATCAATACGAGTCTCCAGCTAGAAGGCTCGAGTCATATGGGTAATGGTGGACATGTAGTAGTTCACCGAGTCACCCATCCGAGGCTGACGTTCACGACGTCGAGCAGTAGACGGTGAAATGGGAGCAGGAACCGAATTTTTGCTTGAAGCCGACATCTGCAAAATGCAAAACCACATACCACATACAAAATAGAAACAACATAAGCAATAACTTATGATTATTTCTCATATGAAATGAAATGCATAATAATGTTATAACAAGAAAGGTCAGGATGTAGACTAGACTCTAATGCACCCTAAAGTCCAAGGGTTGACCACATTATGACCGCCTAGTTTCCTACAACTAGAGCTCTGATACCAACTGTGATGGCCCCATCAAGTACCCTTAATGGCTCCATCAATTGGTCCCACAGCTTGATCGAACTTTCGATAAATTTATTAAACAACATTGCATTCTTTATTCAAAAAGTTTTCCAAAAAGGAAATTTACCAAAATAGGTAGTTCTAAACAAACTCAACTTATTAAAATATCCAAAGTTGACCAAGACAATGTCAACCAACACCTACAGTTTAAATAAACAAAAAGAGAATGCAAGTTTACTGTTTCATAAAATCTGCCCAAATGCATGCAGACACTCTAACACAGCGGAAGCCCAAATAATCAAGTACCTGTGAAAACATGCGAGTAAACTGTCAACAAAAATGTTGAGTATATTATAGGTTTAAATAAATGAATAAACTTTAGACCACAAGATTTAAAATGTTAGAAAACATTAAACTATTATTCCATTAATTCATGAGTCATCTGGTAACCACTTAACCATTTTCATACCCTTACCAAACACAATATACACTGAACAGGTGTATCTTCAAATAATTAAGAAGTACTAATACATTCTCATTATAAATTACTAGCGCGACTAGCTCGAAATGGGGCTGTCAAGCCCGATAGATCTATCCATTGAATTCGTGTTCACCAGTAGAAACCAGTGATTATAGTTACCAGACTAGGGAATATTTTCGTTCAATTCATAAAGAATAATTTAAATTTAATTGCCACTTGTGTCTAAACGTAAAACTAAATGCATGTAATCACATCCCAAACATACTTTAAAATAGTATGAAAATCGGGACTATAACTCAACTTAACGAAATCGAAGTAATAACACATAAACGTGAACCGCAAATGAAATAGTGATCAAGAATGATCACAATGCCGACCTATAAATAAAGCAGGTCGATATAAATAACTAACTTAGGTCAAGTCTTAGTATGATAGCTATAGTACTTGTTGCAAGTAAACATAGAACAACAGTCAGTATATTTTGGTATGATCAGGACATCGTATAACACGTACTTTCTATTTTTAGAAGGTTTCTATTTTTAGCAGGTTTCCATTTTTGGAAAGTTTCTATTTTTGGAAAGTTTCTAATTTTGGAAAGTTTCCATATTTAGAAGGTTACTATATTAGGAAAGTTTCTATAATTAGAAAGTTTCTATTTTTAGAAAGTTTTTAACTTAGGAAAGTGTGATGACCCGGAAATTTCTGACCAAATTTAAACTTAATCTTTAACGTTTCCGACACGATAAGCAAAGTCTATGAAGTTGAATCTCAAAATTTTAAACTATTCAAATACCCTTCGATTTTTCTCAACGATTCGTGAACAATTATAGGTAAATAGATACATATATATACTATAATTTGAAAACGTAACAAAGTGTTATGAAAATGATACTATGCATTAACCTTATTGGTTTGATTATCTGATTGATATTTAGATAAGTTAACTAAAACATTTAAGATGAACCAGTAAAACACTAATTTGCTACAGTATTTTCGAATTGCTACAGTACCCGAAAAGCTACAGTGTTTTCGAAAATCACTATTTGCTACAGTAAAACACTATTTTAAAATGAAAATGTATATATGTATATATATATAACGAGTCGATGATTTATAGAAGTAAATGACCAAAATACGCGAAAGTTTAAGAAATACTTTGAGTGGTATAGTTTATGGATAATTTAAGACTATATATTGACAAGAGTACGAGTCACGAAACGTAAAATGCAAGTTTTCTAAGTGTACGAAAGGACATTCGAAAAACCGGAACCGGGACATAAGTCGCGTGATGACGTACGACTTATCGGAACAAAAATTACAAATCAACTATGCACGGGAATAAAATATAATATATAATTAATTAATTTAAATTATATATTATATATATATTATTTAATTATGTCGACAAGCATTAGGACAAAACATTGTGAGCTGGAATCCCTAGCCATGCGATCGCATGGCCACAAAGGGTTAACCCCATGCGATCGCATGAGGTACTGTTTCAGGCCAAAGTGCTATAAAAGCTCGATCTGGTTCTTTGTTTCCTCAATCATTTTACTCCGTATATATTTAAATTATATATTATTATTATTATTATTATTATTATTATTATTATTATTATTATTAAGATTAATATTATTATTAATCTTATCATTATTAGTAGTATTAGTATTATTATTATTTATACATAAAATACTACGACGAGGTCATGAGCGTGTCACTTTCAAAATGGGTTTTCAAACGGGATAGAGCTAAGGAAATTATGGGTTATAACTATGGAAGTTATGGGTAATATTCATGGGTATTGTTTGCAAATCAAACCTAGTGTTTATCATCTCTGTTGCGTCTACGTACTTTCCTGCAATATTGAATCACAATATTGATACGTGAGTATTCATATCTTATCTTTTATATATTAATTGTGTATCCATGTCTAGTGCTCGAGTATTCGTTAAACAGTTTATAATGAATCACGAATTAAATACATATATTACTGGTAAAAGGTATATGATATACATGTTTTTGGAAAGCTGGTTAAAAATCAATAACTTTTCATTTAGATATCGAATAATTTCGATGAACGGATTAAAAGATATGATCAACTGAATTATGATTGACGTTAATTGAAATTGCTTTTGAATCTACAATTAAGATTTAAACAACTTGTTTACGAGATTGATAAATTGGATTTTTGAATATTACCAACCGAGTAAATGAATCCTTATATAAGGTACGTCTCGTTTTGTTAAACAACTGATGTGGTAGCGGAGGGGTACGTGATAGTACTATATTTTACTACGAAATACGTTACAAATTACACAAGTTTTAATTATTTATTTACAAATGGGATATACTTAAACCTTGCTACAACACTATAGGCAGTGTACCTAATCGTAGAGTAGTATAGTTTTTAGTAAGTCCGGTTCGTTCCACAGGGAGCGGGCTTATTGCACACTATATTTTTAAACAACTATATTTGTACAAAATATATATAATTATATATAATAATATATAAAAGGGGGTTTACCGTTTAATGACCGGTTTATCAATTTATATTTTAAGCGAAGCGTATAGTAAATGACGATATTTAAAAAATAATAAAATAAATAACAATAATTAAAATGACAATAAATAAAAGTACGAGGAAATATGAAATAAAATTATTATGCTTATTTAAACTTCCGTAACCATGATGTTTGACGTGTTGATTTTAGTTTTATGCCCATGGGTTAATTGCCCTTTGTCCTGGATTATTTAATATGTCCGTCTGGTTTTTGTCCATAACAGTCCATCGGTCATAAATTTAAAGTTCGAGTGTCCTCGTCAAATTATCCTTATACCCGAAGTCAAATATTCCAACTAATTGGGGACTTAAACTGTAACATGGTTTAATACTTTGTTTAATAATTACACCAGGATATCGACTGCGTGTAACTCAAGGTTTTAATACTTTGTTATCAATTATGCCAAGTGTCCTTGTACATAATTTCACCCCTGTTTTAATAATTCTAGTGACTATTAATCCATTCCCGTGTCCGGTTAAATGAACGGTTATTCGTACATATAAATACCCCGCCCATCGTGTCCGATCGAGTGTATATGGTTATTTATAGGTACGTTTTAATTGTAAATCTTTATATTAAAATTAACAAACTATCATTTAGCTAAACAAATATAAAGCCCATTAATAGCCCATAGTCTAATTTCCACAAGTGTCGTTCTTTTGTCCAAACCCCGATTATGGTACAAAGCCCAATTACCTCGTCTTTAATATTTAGCCCAACATCATGATTACTTCGGCTCAAATAAGCATAATAATAACTTAAGCACGAGACATTAATTTAAAAAGGAGAACATAACTTACATTGAGTATTTATCTCGTAGTGTTACGCGGACAGAATTTCGACTTCAAAAACCCGTAAAATAACCTTTACATAACCCAAACTAACTAATATAAAACTATCCTATACTATATATATATATATTATATATATATATATATATATATATATATATATATATATATATATATATATATATATATATATATATATTTATTATTTATTACAGAGTATTATTATTATTATTTTATATTTTTATCGAATGAATGCATGGCCTTTTATAGGCGTTTTGATTTCTGACAGCTCCGCGAGTCGTGGAGTTTTTGGCCTTCAAACTCCGCTAGTCGTGGAGTTTGAAAATACAGCTCACACAATTTTGGAACCTTGCTTGTCGACGTTATTAAATAATAATATAATATATATATAATTTTTAATAATTATTTATATATTATATTTTATTTATGTGCATAGTTAACTTGTAATTTTTGCACCGTTGCGTCGCACGTTGATAGTTGGCTCAGGTCCCGGTTCCGGATTTTCGAACGTCCTTGTGTACAATTTAATGTCTTGTACTTTGCGTTTTGTAACTTGTACTCTTGTCATTTTTAGACGTTTTTCATCAATAAATTGAACCTTTTGAATTGTATCTTGAACATTTGAGCTTTTTGGACGTTTGTGTCTTCAAATCTTCGTTTTCGCCTTTTGTCTTCGCACTTATTTATTTAAACAATTACAATGAAAATATAATACAATTACATATGAAAACCTATTATTTAGGAGGGATATTGCTATGAAATATATGTTCCTTTTTAGCCTTATCAAATATCCCCATACTTGAGCGTTGCTTGTCCTCAAGCAATACAGAACTTGAAATAAAAACATACATGAATCACTTTTTTATTCATCACACTTTGTACATCAGTGATTTTGATACGGCGGTATAAACAATGATAGTAACGATAGAACCATGGTTAAAGGTGGGTGTGTCATCCACAGTTGCCTCGGGTTTAGGTCAACGACACTTGCAATCAAATAGCCGATTTACTTTCGGTTTCCAAAGCAAAGTGCACATTTGAAAGGCGGTTTACAGTCCCACATGACTATGAAAATTTAGATCCGTTAGGAAATTGGATCTTTATGAAAACATTTGAACTTTTGAAAATTCAATCTAGCTTTTACCCTAGACAAGTTTTCCGGAATAACCCTTCACCGGTGTTTGAAAAATATTTTTGTCGGTTGTGTGGGTTTCAGATTTGAAAATTTTAGCTCAACACTTGTGGTTTTGTGTTACCCACTTGCTAACCTTGTATTAGGAAAGCAACACGTCCAGTTTACTTGTCCCGTATATTACCTTTTAGCAAACTACCGTCCGATTGTAAAGGAAAGCGATGAACAAGAAACTGTTAAGGCAATGTCTAATGACATGCATTTGATTATGGTCCAAAAACGTGTCGGATGCTATTACTATCCTTGGTAAGAGCAATAGTAAAGATCATCCTAAAATTTTTCCGGTCTGGCACAAGGTCCTGTCTTCGACCATGCTATGCAACCACCGTTCTTATGGTTGACACCTGATTTGGTTCAGGTGACCTAATGAATTCCAGGTGAATTCCTAGGATTTTACGTTCAATGGTAATGAACGCATTGAAAATGGGTTTTCAGAAAACAAATCGGTTTTAATTTTGATCAAAATATTTTCTCGTTCAAGCTCGAGTTTAGATATCATTGAATTCCATGAGTTTGTAATTCTCAATATTTAAGGTCAATCTCAAGGATTGAGTAATATCAGTCTTAAAACCTGATTTTTGATCTTTAAGGAGATTATCCTTTCTGGGGATCTGATTCATTAGTCTTATCAAGCTAATTTGCACAGTGCCCCCCCATTGTACGAGATAAATCCTTCTCATGGTTAGGATAAATCTGACCACTTGGCGACCCTGTTTGATGCTGAGGTCCGTGGATTTCCTGCTGATTTTAGTGATGACTTTTCTAGATTTTTCGTCAACCTACAGCTGGTCTGGACGACAACTTCATGACCTAAATCAAGAAGCGCGTGTCTTTTTCGGAAGACTTTACTTCCTTTTAATGATGGAATTGATTCATCGTGTAGATCCATCTTTTCTTTTCTTTCATCGGGTAAAATAGTTAATTTAGTCCAAAACAAAAGCACCTGCAATAACTTTACGGAAACATGTGCAAGATAGTTTTTAATTGAATAACTAGGTACATTCTCCCCACACTTAGTTTCTTTCTTTGCCTTTTTATTCTCCTTTATTCCATTTTAAATGAATTCAAGCGTTTTAGGGTGTTTCTCAATTTATGTCCTTTCCGAGGTAACGATAATTTCGGTATTAACACCTAGTTTTCACCGTTCATAAATATGTATAAACATGATTTTGAATTCATTTAGTTGAAAATTTTTAAAATTTTCACAATATTTAAAAAATAAGCCAAGTATAAACCCGAGAGAATTTATAACCCTTTCCCACACTTGAGATCATGCAATGCCCTCATTAGCATGAAATCTGACTATAATTATAAATTCATGAGGGTGATTAGTGTAGAAAAGTGATAAAAAAATACCCATTTTGTAATTACAAAGCTCATCGAATGATAGATGGCGCGCCTTATCGTTCATTCCTTCTTGTTTTATCACACATGCTTTTTTTCAAAAACGGCTGCTTTTCTGAACTGTTTACTAATATTTGAAAAAGCGTCTTTTACCCTAATCATGCATTTTTATTAACGAGTTATGCACTAACCCGAACCCCTAATTTAACGTTAAGTAGGGTTAAACTTCCCTACACTTAGCTGACGACATGTGAAGTCGGTAGAATAAGTTCCACGAATTAAAATAGTGAGCCAATTATTTACATCTCGGGTGGTGTATAATATATCAATGGGTTTAAAGTTTAGACCCACCCGATTGTCACTACTTAATTCTTTTCTAAGTGTAGCTTTTAGCAAATGGATATGTCTCTTTTCTGGTTCTTGGTCAAATGGATCGATATACACCGACATACATACTATAGGGTGGACAATTCCTAACATTTCCTTCCGTTTATTCTCGGGATCAAAGTTTTCACCTCTATTACCCATTTGGGTGAAATCTGAGGTGTCATTATCTATTAAAGCTCGTAGTTCATCTTCGGTAGATGACTCGTCTATTGAGAATATTGGGTTGGAAGGTTGTTGAATAGTGAATTTCGGGATCGAAGTAAATTCTTCTTCATTAACGGTCCTTATCAGTCCCTCCATTTTGGTCTCGGGGGTAAAATTTTCAAAGTTATCGTTTTCCCATGAGTACCAATTTGTCACCCTTACTTCTTCTTCATCCATAGAGGCTAATGTGTCGATATGTTGTGAAATTGGTAAAACTGAATATAAAGTATCATCGGGATAGTTGGTGATTTCGGAGCTCTCGAATTCATCAAAATTCGATGATATGAGATTTTCTTGCACAATACTCCTCAGATCAACAGGTGTGTAGTCTGATAGAGTTTCAGCTTGCCGGTTTACAAACTCTCTCATTTGTTCATTTTGAGCATTGAGTTCTTCGAGTTTGATTTTCATATTGTCTAATAAATTTTCAGACACGTAATTTTCCTCGTCTATTGGTTGTTGAGTTTGGATATATTCTTGGAAATAATCCCAATTAGAATTGTATTCCTCATAATCATTCCATTCAGGTTCCATGGGTGCGTAATTTTCCACAGGAACGTAATAATAACATTCCCATGTTGAGTGATAATCTCCACAGATTTCACAACTAGTTATTGTTTCGTCATTCGTGATCCAAGATTGACCGAACGAATTGTCATCAACACCCGTTTGAGAGTATTGATTTAATTGATTTTGGATATCAAAAAGGGTTTCCATAGCCTTGTTTTCAAAATTTTCCATTTTATTGCGATGGCCAAATTTTAGCTACAATGTGGTGCATTTACTAATTATCCTATTAGTTATAAAAATAGAAAAACTTATATAAGTTGTCCAATTAATAGACTTTTCTGCTTTTGCCCACGTTTCGAATAGCCAAAAGATGCAGCAGGGAGCCAGAACCCTTTAAATCGGAAGCTCACAACTCAGCCACTAACAAATCCAACTATTACTACGAAGCAGAAAATTGTCAACGTCCATTAATTTAACCACTTAAATAATTTTTCTTTCCGTTTGAGATATTAGATAAGAAATAGAGAAAATTTCTAAGTCCTAAAAACTAAAGCGTCGAGAAATAAGAAAGAAAAAGAATGCGCGTCGAAAAACGTCGAAAAATAAAAATAAGAAAATAGCGCGTCGTAACTTAAAAGTCTAAAAATTAAATCTAAAAAGTTACGCCTAAAGGTCTAAAGCTTAAAGGAATTCTATATCCAAAACGACAATAACTTAAAAGGCACTAAAATTTAAAACGGCGTCGTAAAATTCTAAAGCGCCTAAATCTTAATCTAAAGAAAAAGCACTTAAGGGATTTTACGGCAAAGCCTAAAAATCTAGAAAATAAAAATAAGCTACGGCAAAACTAAATTTAAAATTAACTACGAACGATAAAAATAAAAATATTACGATTACACTAAATAAAAGGATACAAAATATAAAAATAAAAAGTGATAAAATTACTTATTTTTATAAAAATATTATTTTTATATTTATTTTATAAAATTATTAATTTTTATATATAATAAAACTAATTATAATTAATTAAAACTAATTAATTAAAACTAAAACTAAATAATAAATTAATTAAACTAATTTAGGGTTTTAAAAATAATAATAATTAATATAATCCGTAATTAATGCGATGTAGGGTTCCTGGGTGCGCCTGTCAGGGTGGCTCCGCGAGTCGTGGAGTTTTAAGCCTGCAAACTCCGCGAGTCGTGGAGTTTGAAAGACGTTTTTTTTTTTTCAATTTTATATTTTTTTTCTAAAATGATATATAAATATATTTATACAAAAATAAATTAAAAATATAGCGTTTCGCCGAGTCCCCGGCAGCGGCGCCAAAAACTTGATGTGGTAGCGGAGGGGTACGTGATAGTACTATATTTTACTACGAAATACGTTACAAATTACACAAGTTTTAATTATTTATTTACAAATGGGATATACCTAAACCTTGCTACAACACTATAGGCAGTGTACCTAATCGTAGAGCAGTATAGTTTTTAGTAAGTCCGGTTCGTTCCACAGGGAGCGGGCTTATTGCACACTATATTTTTAAACAACTATATTTGTACAAAATATATATAATTATATATAATAATATATAAAAGGGGGTTTACCGTTTAATGACCGGTTTGTCGATTTATATTTTAAGCGAAGCGTATAGTAAATGACGATATTTAAAAAATAATAAAATAAATAACAATAATTAAAATGACAATAAATAAAAGTACGAGGAAATATGAAATAAAATATATTATGCTTATTTAAACTTCCGTAACCATGATGTTTGACGTGTTGATTTTAGTTTTATGCCCATGGGTTAATTGTCCTTTATCCTGGATTATTTAATATGTCCGTTTGGTTTTTGTCCATAACAGTCCATCGGTCATAAATTTAAAGTGCGAGTGTCCTCGTCAAATTATCCTTATACCCGAAGTCAAATATTCCAACTAATTGGGGACTTAAATTGTAACATGGTTTAATACTTTGTTTAATAATTACACCAGGATATCGACTGCGTGTAACTCAAGGTTTTAATACTTTGTTATCAATTATGCCAAGTGTCCTTGTACATAATTTCACCCCTGTTTTAATAATTCTAGTGACTATTAATCCATTCCCGTGTCCGGTTAAATGAACGGTTATTCGTACATATAAATACCCCGCCCATCGTGTCCGATCGAGTGTATATGGTTATTTATAGGTACGTCCAATTGTAAATCTTTATATTAAAATTAACAAACTATCATTTAGCTAAACAAATATAAAGCCCATTAATAGCCCATAGTCTAATTTTCACAAGTGTCGTTCTTTTGTCCAAACCCCAATTATGGTACAAAGCCCAATTACCCCGTCTTTAATATTTAGCCCAACATCATGATTACTTCGGCTCAAATAAGCATAATAATAACTTAAGCACGAGACATTAATTTAAAAAGGTGAACATAACTTACATTGAGTATTTATCGCGTAGTGTTACGCGGACAGAATTTCGACTTCAAAAACCCGTAAAATAACCATTACATAACCCAAACTAACTAATATAAAACTATCCTATACTATATATATATATATATATATTATATATATATATATATCTATATATATTTATTTATTATTTATTTATTACAGAGTATTATTATTATTATTTTATATTTTTATCGAACGAATGCATGGCCTTTTATAGGCGTTTTGATTTCTGACAGCTCCGCGAGTCATGGAGTTTTTGGCCTTCAAACTCCGCGAGTCGTGGAGTTTGAAAATACAGCTCACACAATTTTGGAACCTTGCTTGTCGACGTTATTAAATAATAATATAATATATATATAATTTTTAATAATTATTTATATATTATATTTTATTTATGTGCATAGTTGACTTGTAATTTTTGCACCGTTGCGTCGCGCGTTGATAGTTGGCTCAGGTCCCAGTTCCGGATTTTCGAACGTCCTTGTGTACAATTTAATGTCTTGTACTTTGCGTTTTGTAACTTGTACTCTTGTCATTTTTAGACGTTTTTCATCAATAAATTGAACCTTTTGAATTGTATCTTGAACATTTGAGCTTTTTGGACGTTTGTGTCTTCAAATCTTCGTTTTCGCCTTTTATCATCGCACTTATTTATTTAAACAATTACAATGAAAATATAATACAATTACATATGAAAACCTATTATTTAGGAGGGATATTGCTATGAAATATATGTTCCTTTTTAGCCTTATCAACAACTGTCAAAATTGACTTTTTGAAACGACTTTGGATAACTTTTGTATGTCGATCTCGAGCATTAGGATTGTGATACACTATGACCTGACCTAGCTTGATAGACATTTATTGACCAACATATGTTCTCTAGGTTGAGATCTACGGTTATTTGGAAATTCGAGTTTCGGTCACATTTTGGTGAACGACTTTATATGCTGCTAAGGTGAGTTTCATTGCTCCCTTTTTAATTGCTTTTGCAATCTATATTTTTGGGCTGAGAATACATGCAATTTATTTTAAACGCAATGGATACAAGTACATACTAAATTCTACACTGAGTTTGAACCGAAAATCCCTTAGCTTTGGTAACTAGTAGCTGCCAGTACATAGGATATGGACTGGTGGGCGCGAATAACAATATATGGATCCATAGGGCTTGACATCCCCGTCCGAGCTAGAGCGCTAGCCTTTTAACGGACGTGTGTTATTTGAGTTTAGGACACGTTGGTTTGCGTGTATTAAAATGAATGGGGTATTTATCATATATACATTAAGTTTAGTTACCAGGGTGCTCTGTTATGTAGAATCTATTGATGAACTTTTGATGAAATCTTGTGATCCACCTTTATATACAGATTATATGAAACAATAAAACTATGAACTCACCAACCTTTGTGTTGACACTTGTTAGCATGTTTATTCTCAGGTTTCCTAGAAGTCTTCCGCTGTTTGCTTATGTGTTAGCCAAGCTATGTACATGGAGTCTTACATGACATATTTTTCAAAGAAACGTTGCATTCACCAAATCATCACCATGTATCTTATTTTGACTGCATTGTCAACGGAAGTATTATTGTAAACTATTATTTACGGTGATTGTCTATATGTAGAAATCATCAGATGTCGAAAACATTTGATTTAAATATTCATTTATGGTGTGCCTTTTTAAAAGAATGCAATGTTTACAAAACGTATCATATAGAGGTCAAATACCTCGCAATGAAATCAATGAATGACGTGTTCGTCCATATAGATTTGGAGCGATCGTCACAGAAAGTTTCCTTAATTAGAAAGTCAATAAAAGTCAACTGAAAGTTAAAGTCAACCGAAAGTCAACTCAAAAGTCAACCTTGGTCAGACATAGTCGACATTGAATTTTAAAGTGTATATTATATTTATAAAATAAGTCATAATGTTATTTAAAGTCTTATATGTATAATCATGTCATATCATAAGTTTAATTAAATTAAATTGAATTAATAAGTTAACATAAGTTTAAATGATATAATTAATATAACATAAGTGTTTAATTAATTAATTAAATATTAATCATAATATAAGTATTATTAATTAATAATAAATTTTTAATCATTTCATAAGTATTATTAATTAATAATGAATTATTAATCATATCATAAGTATTTAATTATAATTATTAAACCATAAGTATTTAATAATTAAATTATAATTAAATAATAACTAAGCCTTATAATAATTAAATAATTAATTAATCTTTATTATAAGTTTTATTATAATATTCTCATAGCATATGTTTAATACTTATCATAAGTATTTTTCATTAATAATAAAGTATTATTAATCATAAGTTAAATTAAATGTTTAATTAAATCATAATGTAATTAATAAATGATATAATAAATATATATCATAAGTCTAAATTTTAAAATAATTACTTTTATATTATAAATAATTTAATAATAATGAAAATCATTATTTTATATCATAAGTTAAATTTATAACCATAAGTTTAATTAAAACGTTCGCCGGGTCATATCTTGAGCCTCGGGTGTCGGTTTTTGACGGGTCTTAGATATATCCTCATCTAACCAAACCACCCGACACATTAGTGTACTCAAGAACACCCTAAAATCAGTCCCCAAGTCGTGACCTACAGCCATATGAATCAACTTGGAACTTTAATCCGTTCAAAAACTTGTTTTAGTCATACCGGGTGATCCGTGGCTCGGATTCCGATGACCCGAACATGAATGTTCATCCAATCATAAATCCTAACACACTAGTACACCCTAGAGACTCCAAAAATGGTCACAAAGTCAGACCAAAACTGA
Organism: Rutidosis leptorrhynchoides; assembly: GCF_046630445.1. Classification (NCBI taxonomy): domain Eukaryota; kingdom Viridiplantae; phylum Streptophyta; class Magnoliopsida; order Asterales; family Asteraceae; genus Rutidosis; species Rutidosis leptorrhynchoides. The sequence goes on along the minus strand of NC_092341.1, from coordinate 66,830,834 downwards.
ATACATTCGTTTTTATATTTTAATTCCATGAAAACACCAAATTAATCATAACTTAAGATTCGGGACTCGAAATAACATGAATTCGGAGTCTAAGATCAATGTATTGATGAGAGGAACACATATAAACAATTTAATTTAGCAAAAACATCATTTAAATGTACTAAAATGATCAAATAGTCCACTGTCCAAAATCAATCAAACCGAAAACATACACAATAGAGCATTTCTACGCATACAATCATCAATACAACAATACACAACTGCTATACTATCATAATAACATTCAAAATTAGTAAAATTGAATAAAAATCAAAAAGCTAGGGTTAGGGTTTATACCCTAATCGAGAAATGAAAGGTATAGACGCGTAGAGAACGATGCGGTGAATTCAGAAATGATGAAAGCCCTTTGATTTGCTTGCTTGATTGAAGAACATGATGATGAAGGTGGATGGTGGTGGCAATGGTACAAGGGAGCAAGGGAGGGAGAGAACAAAAAAAATATAATGTGAAATGGGGAAAATGAAGTAGTGATTAGGTTTTGATCCATAAAACTTCAAGTTTGGAAAAATGGCACAATACCCCCCTCCATGAGGGTCTCGGCCAAACCAAGGGTGGGATGGGTCCCACTTGGCCCAATTTTGATAATTGGTAATTTACTTCTAGCCCGAACGCCCGATCGAAGCCCGAAACGCGAAAACGCTACTACGCGATTAAATCTTCGGAGAGATAACGCACACGCGACGAATAAAATATATAAACACTATATATGATCATATGACATCAAAATATAATATTTAAAATAATTTAGATTTAAAAATCCCAAAAGTCTGACCGTTGGTTTGAAAACCGAAAAGATTCGCCGGATAGAAATCCACGACACGTAGAAACGTACAACTTTAAATATGAATACAAATATTCATTTAACACATAATAATAAATATATTATTTCAAAAATAATAATATAGGTCATAGAAATGACGTGGCACGAATAACAATTAACGGGCGTTAAATAATAAACGGTAAAAGATAACGGAAAAAGTAGGGTCGTGACAGTTATTGTGTAGGACAGTATTGTTCAATCGAAGCATGTTTTGCGTCATGAGGACTATAATGTAGGACAATGGCAAGGGTTATCAGTAAGCTTAGTATCATCAACTAAAGTTGCAAACATGGCAGGGTCGCTGACCCTATTAGGATTGTTTGTTATTATGCTGGATTAAAGTTGGGCTTGTAACTGTATGGTATTATCTATTGGATTTTGCATTCACTTAGCTTCGTGTTAATCCCTCACATCTCCTCATTTGCAGGTTAGATGACTACATGCTTAGGATGAGAGAATTATACCCGCTTTGGATATGTTTGACACGTTACTGCTGTGATATATTTTATAATCTTGAACCCTAATGTACTTAGCATATGTTACATTTGATCTATATAATATTATGTTTCAGAATAATCACTGATGTTGGTAGACAATATAATATTACTTGCATTGTGTATTTTTTAATAAACAAAACATGGAAAATTGTGTAGTGCTACAAGTTGGTATCTGGTAAAGTGAATGTGGTCGCTAATGCTTTGTGTCTTAAAAGAACAACTGACATAGTAAGATTTATACGAATGGAGACCGTGCCTGATTTAATTGATAGATTGAAGATAACTCAACTTAAACTGATTTGCTCGTGAAACGAAAAGAGGATTTAATTGACTATTCTCGAGGTTTAAAGGCGTATCAATACAGAAATTGCGTAACACCCTGTTTTTTTTAAAAAAAAAAAAGTTACAGCGGAAGACTTATTTTACATAAATATCCTTAGTTAATTACAAACATGATTACCACAAATCATTAGTTAATTACTTAATTACAAACCACCGGTGTTACGTTAAACGACTAGCTACATATTTTATAAAAGTTAAGACATTAGAGTTTATCTTTTCAAACATATCGTCAGCCCGACTCCCGTCCCTACCAGCACTAAGATCCAAAACCTGCAAGGGAGGAGGTGAGGGGTTAGCACAAAGCTAAGTGAATGGAACTATCAAAAGATCTAGCATACAGTATCAACTTGTACTCCTATAACAACAACTTTATACAACCACATACAACAAACAACAACTGGCAACTATGCTCCAACTAGAGGACCGGCAGCTTATACGGGCACACGACCCTAGCTGATCAGGCTAGAGTCTACCGATAGTCCTTACTACTGAATTCCCAGTATAGTCATCCACACGCAGTGATGCGTCGTTCAGCACTATACTCAACAAACAGTAGCCAACTGGACCCAACCATAACTAGGTTGACCTTTCTAAGCTGAACCTAACAGATCAAGGTTCCAACAACAACAACAACAAGTCTGCACTGATTTGTATTCGTACGATTGTACATGCATCCATATGGTTGCAAGTCCATCCGTACGGTTGCACATGCATTCGTACGGTTGCACACTTACTGCCCGGTTGCACCAACACCACTGCATCCGTACAATTGCACATGCACCCGTACGGTTGCACAGTCTACTCGTGCGGTTGCAAGCTGTAATCGTGCAGTTGTATTCATCGAGCAACAGCAGCAGAAACTGACGGGTTTCGAACCAAAATCACCTAAATCTCGATTTCTAAACGTTTTGACACCGAACGAAGCTTAGAAAATGTTTATAACAACTAAGGGAACATAAACCATAACGTCTTACACCAAACCAACATCAAAATCAACCAAGTTGACATCAAAACCCACTTAGATAAAAACCTAACTAAAGACTCCATTTAAACATAGATTACATCATGAAAACGAATGATTCTTACCTTGCTATGACCACGAAATCAGTAGCAACTAATTACACAAGAAAATTTAGACTCTAATTCAAGATTCAAGAGATTAGGGTTTCAAGGGAGTGAAAGTTAGGTACGGAGTGATATTTCTAATTTTGGGAAAATGGAGGAATAATCCAAATTCAAGCTATTTATATTGGGTTATAAACCCATACCCCATAACACACGGGTATTTACCAGTTATCTGATAACTTTAGTACTTAATTTGACTGCCTTAACGGAGTTCAAATTAAACAAATGAACATGTTCTGTTACCCTTATCATAAACTGGTCTGAACTAAACAACCAAATAATTATAAACATATAATTATTATAATAACATACAAACACATCCAAGGTCAAAAGGGTCATTTCAACTAGGCCTGCTAAAAGGATGTTACCAATCTACCCCCTCAAAGAGATTCTGTCCTCAAAATCGGGTCAACTACGGTTTGTGACCGTTACCTCAACTAAGTCTTTCTAAATAATCGATCCAAACTAACAAATCGTCCTTCCAATTCCAATCATTTTCCTTTAAACAAGTGCACGAATATGGAATTTCTAACATTTACACACGTCCGATATAATACAATTTACCACAACCTCCACTGGTCAACGACTTGAATGCACAAATCTCCGATGTCAATCCAATGATCCAAGTCAAATTTCACGTTTCCAAGTCATTCTGAATTGAAAATCTCACCATCTGTTATCAAATTCAGCTCCTAAAACAGTCAACATTTCACAATTATTCCAAGCTCAGGCTATAGAATTAGTCATCATTCTAAGTTATGTATCTATGTTCACAAAATTGTCCTTAAGTCAAGGTAATATCCCATATTACTCGTCTTATTTCCAATCATATAAAAGTTCCATTGTTCAACTCATAGTCCACGAATAGCACAGGCCACCTATTTTTTCCTTTTGCTTCCCAGAAACTCTGTATGACTCACCATAATACACTTCTGTTGGCCAGACACAAGTATATTATCCCGAATCACACCTTCATTCTGAGTCGCTCGAAATGGAAAAATACTACTTGTTTCATCACTGACTTAAGTCCAATGATATCGGCCAAAAAGTTACATTTTTACCCTCAATATTAAGATTAGGGTTTTGATGTAGGTGAGAGTGAAGAACGAAGTGTGTTTTAGGAATAATCTGGAAAATGCAAGAAATGGGCAACACTAGCCATCATATTTGGGTTTAATTCCCACACTGTGCAACACACGGGTATTTATCAATTATCTGATATCTTTCGTACATCATTTGGTAACCCAAACGAAGTCCAAATTAAATAAACAAACATGTTCTGTGACCCTTGTCACAAACTGGTCCTAACCACATCATTAAATAATAATAAATATTAATTAAAAATAAAAGCATATACTAACACAACACTAACTTAAGGGTAATTTAGTAATCTTACAGCTAGGCCCGATTGAGGATGTAACAAATCTACCCCCTTAAGAAGATCCTGTCCTCGGAATCTGGTCAAAGTCAAACAACTGGGGATAGCGCGACCTCATTAACTCCTCGATTTCCCATGTCAGATTAGAACCTAAGATGTATTGCCACTCCACTAATATCATTGGAATCTGTTTCCTTCTTAGCTTTGTGACCTTCTTATCCACTATACGAATTGGCTCTTCTACTAATTTCTTAGTCAAATCAACTTTCAAATCATTCAACCGAAGAATCTGACTTTCATCATCCACTTTGCACTTTCTCAGATAGCACACATTGAATGTATTATGAATTCCTGCTAACTCTAAAGGAAGATTTAAAACAACAGTTTGATCATTCAGAATTTCTTTGATCGGGAATGGCCCAATAAACCTCGGTACTAGTTTACCACGTTTACCAAACCTGATCACTCCCTTTCAAGGTAAAACTTTCAAATACACTCGATCCCCTACATTAAACGTCACTGGACGTCTACGCGGATCATCATATAACTTTTGTCTATCTCTAGCTACTTTTAACTTTTCTCGTGCAATTTCAACTTTTTCTGCAGTTAACTGAACAATCTCGGGACCTGCAAATTATTTCTCACCCGCTTCTAACCAACACGTCGGAGTTCTACACTTACGACCATACAACATTTCATACGGCGGCATTTCGATACTCGAATGATACGAATTGTTGTAAGAAAACTTTATTAATGGAAGATGCAAATCCCAAGAACCACCATATTCTAAGACACACGCTCTCAACATATCTTCTAGTGTCTAAATTATCCGTTCGCTTGTCTGAATGTGGGTGATAAGCTGTACTTAGATTCACATGTGTGCCCAAATTCTATTGTAAGCTGTTCCAGAAGTTTGATACAAGCCTCGTATCTCTATCGAAAACTATTGACAACGGTACACCATGTCGACTAACTATCTCTTTTAAGTACAACTCTGCCAAATCACTCAATGAAGCTGTTTCACGAGTAGCTAAGAAGTGAGCGCTCTTGGTTAAGCGATCCACTATCACCCAGATCATGTCGTGTCCCTTCTAGGTTTGGGGTAACTTGGTTACAAAATCCATCATTATATGATCCCATTTCCACTGAGGAATTTCTAACTGTCGTAGAGACCCATACGGTTTCTGATGTTCTGCTTTAACTTGCGTACAAATATGACATTTTTTGACAAAATTCGCAACATCTGTCTTCATTGTCGGCCACCAATATAACGTTTTCAAATCTCTGTACATCTTAGTACTACCCAGATGCACTGTCAATCTCGATTTATGCGCTTCAGTAAGGATTAAATCCCTCAAATCTCCTAGCTTAGGCACCCAAATTCGGTCTTTATAGGTCTTTAATTCTCTAGAATCATTGTATAGGTCAAATTTTCTTTTAGTCATTTGCTCAGTCTTTAGGTTTTCATTATTCAATGCTGCTAACTTGACGGTTTTCAATCGATCAATCAAGTCTGAAACTATCTCAATTCTCATAAATCTGACATTTTCGACGGTTTTCTTTCGACTTAGAGCATCTGCAACTACATTTGCCTTACCCAGATGGTATTTAATCTCACAATCATAATCTTTAATCAATTCTTGCCTTCGACGTTGACGCATATTTAATTCTTTCTGCGAAAAGATATACTGAAGACTCTTATGATCTGTGTATATTTCACAATGCGTACCATACAAATAATGTCTCTAAAGCTTCAAAGCAAAAACAACTGCGGCTAATTCTAAATCATGAGTAGGGTAGTTTCGTTCATGATCCTTTAACTATCGTGAAGCATACGCTATGACTTTATTTCTCTGCATCAAAACACAACCTAGACCAGCACGTGACGCATCACAGTTGAACACAAAATCTTCTGATCCCTCTTGTAAAGCTAAAACCGGCGCTTGACATAACAACTGCTTGAGAGTATGAAAAGCCTTTTCTTGTTCATCAGTCCATCGAAAGACTACATCTTTTCTGGTTAACTTATTTAATGGACCCGCTATTTTAGAGAAGTCTTTAATAAACCGGCGATAATAACCTGCTAAACCCAGAAAACTTTTAATTTCTGTTGGTGTTTTCGGCGAGTTCCAATTCATTACGGCCTATATCTTAGACTGATCTACTTTAATACCTTGTTCATAAATCACATGACCCAGAAATTGTACTTCCCGTAAACGAAATTCACACTTAGAAAACTTAGCGTACAATTGTTCCTGTTTCAGAAGTTCTAACACCAATCTCAAATGTGTAGCATGATCTTTCTCGGTTTTCGAATATATCAAAATATTATCTATGAAGACAATCACAAACTTGTCGAGATACTGATAACACACTCTGTTCATTAGATCCATAAACACTGCTGGCGCATTTGTTAACCCAAATGGCATAACTAGAAACTCATAGTGGCCATATCTAGTTCTGAATGCTGTTTTCGGTATGTCTGTCTCAGCAACACGTACCTGATGATAACCTGAACGTAAATCAATCTTTGAAAAGTAAGAAGCACCCTGTAACTGATTAAATAAATCATCTATTCTCGGTAACGGATACTTATTCTTTATTGTTCTCTTATTCAAATTGTGGTAATCTATACACATACGAAGCGACCCATCTTTCCTTTTCACAAACAACACATGAGCACCCCACGGTGAAGAACTTGGTCGAATAATCCCCTTATCTAACAGTTCCTGAATCTGAGACATCATCTCTTGGATTTCTGATGGAGCTAATCTGTAAGGAGCTTTTGCAATTGGCGTAGCACCTAGAACCAAATCGATTTTATACTCTTCTTCACGTACTGGAGGTAACCCTGGTAAATCATCTAGAAACACTTCTGAAAATTCTGACACAACGGGAATATCGGTCACCTGCTTCTTTTCTTTCTTAACATCGATTACGTAGGCTAAGAACAAATCACACCATTTCGATATCGCCTTCTGAGCTTTCATTAGGGAAACCATAGGAAAGTTATATCCACTGCGCTCTCCCCTAGCTATCACTTGGGATCCATCGACCAAACGGAAAGAAATCATCTTCTTATCACACTTAATATTAGCCCTATTAGCTCTTAACCAATTCATGACTATGACTACATCAAAGCTAGGTATAAGCATTAAAAAACAGGTTAAAGGGAAGGAATGGCCATCGATTTCGATGGTAACTCCAGACACAGATGATGTGCATGGAACCATTTTACCATCAGCTACTTCTATTCCCAATGGCACTTCTAACATCCTAACAGGAAACTTCAACTTATCACAGAAGCCTAAGGACATAAAAGATCGATTCGCTCCAGAATCAAATAAAACACGAGCTGGCAAGGAATTAACCAAGAACATACCGGTAATGACGTCATCGGTAGCGGTTGAGCGTCTACCGTCATCTGAAACGCCCTTGCCTCTACTGTTGGAGGATTCTTTCTCTTTTGTCCGGTGGTAAAAGCAGAAGATCCCCAGAAGTTACTGACCTCGCTCTTGACCCTGCCCTAGAAACGGCTCGTGACGTGGATGGGAAACTTGCAGATCTATGCCCCTCCTGATGGCAACTCCAATAAACATTGGACTTAAAGGAACAAGCTGTTGCTTCATGACCTACCACTCCACATTTCAGATATCTTCAGGTCATTGGAGAACATGGGCCGGTATGAGTCGACTTACAAACATTACACCACCCAGACTGAATGGAACCCGATCCACTTATACTAGACTTACTCTTCTGTTTAAACCCACCTGACTTTTTACCACGAAACCCCGATTGCTTACTTGACTGCTGAGTAGACTGACCACCAATTTGACCTTCTGATTTTTCCCTACAAGATCCACCTTTTAAACTTTCTATTTTCACTGCCATAATATCACCTTCAGTAATTTTGGCCATCTCATGAGCCTGTGCCAACGTTGTTGCAAATCTCGCAACTATTCTATATTCCAGCCTAATCACCCGCATAAAATGTTGAATTTTATCTTTCTCAGTCGGTACCCACTGTTGAACGAACCTTAGCTTAGATGTGAAGTCTCTGAAAACCTCATCAATCATCATACTTTCTGTCATCTTCATACTTAGAAACTCGGTTTTTAATCTTTCCATTTCATATTCTGAACAGTACTGCTCAAGAACTTTAGCAGCAAATTGTTCTTAGGTTATTTGGCTGATTTGTTCTTTGGGTAAATATGAAGTAATAGAGTCCCACCATTCCATTGCTTCACCTTTGAGAAGCCTACTAGCAAACAACACCATTGATTCAGGCTCACAAAAACATGCTTCCAACGCTCTCTCCACTTCTCTTAGCCAATTAAAGGTCATTGTAGGGTTTGTGTGACTGTTGTACTCAGGAGGTTTACAGTCCATAAACTGTTTATAGGTACACTTCTTTCTTGTCTCAGGTACTTGAAATGGGTAGATCATCTGATTCGAAAAGGCTTGGTTAAATGGGTATGGCATTTGAAGGTTTTGATAGGTAGTCTGAGGAAACTGTGACTGGGAACTGCCACCGGTTTGAGTATAGAAATTTGGAGGAAAAGCTGTGTTTAACGCAGTGGTATTAGGGTTCCATTGCGCCCGTTCTTGTTCCAATTCCTTAATTTTCTACTGAGCTTCTAGTAATCGACTTTGAAGATTTACTACTTCTTGAGAAGTTTCTTTTTCTGAAGACACATGCCCATCTTCGTCAGGGGCTCTAAATGTACCAGTTCCAGGGGCAGCAGGGCCAGTAGCATTAGCTTCATTATCTGCCATTACTACACTACCACAACACTCACACCAAAGCTTAGTATAAACTCTGTTAGTACTAAAAACTAACACATATCATGCCCTAACACTCACTTAACCCATCCCCATCATGTTATGTTTGACATGACTCTACTAAGTTTGGGAACATGATATTTAGATCACAATGCGCATGCTGCCAAACTATGCTCTGATACCAACTTGTGACACAGCTAATTTTTTTTATATATATACATGGCGAAAGCATTTATTAATTAATTACAGAACACACATTAAATATTGATCAATCAGTACAACCAGTGTCACGTGTCATTTCAACAAAATACATGTATATATAGAGAAGACGTATTTACAATATGTTTAGAAAATATCACTGCTTAAACAAAGCAAGACAACATCAGAATTGACTCATGTCAAACATAATATCAGCATGCCCGTGTTCTCCCCAAAAAGCATCGCTTACAAAAGCTAACAACCTGCAGGGAGAGGATGGAGGAGAATTAGCACGAAGCTAAGTGAGTACAACTAACTACTGGCAATAGTATACAGGAACCGTCATACTAATCATGTCACAAAATCTAACACACAAACATCATCCAAGTGCCGTCTACAGAGACTCTGGCGGCTCGGCCAAACCATTAACTACCAGCTGATCGGACTGGGGCTTACCAGAAGTTCCTCCACGACCGTGTTGTATATATATAATCCACACGCGGCGGACGCGTCATTCACATATATATACACCACGATTGACTAGGCTACCACATGAGGAACCCAACCCGCAGGTTGATATCTCCTACCGAGGCTGCCACACAATAGGGACGCACTGGGCTCCAGCAGACAAGCATCAACCAATATGCATTCATCACAACGTACTAACTAACCACAACAGTAAGTATATCTAACAAACATGGCAATCATAATATAGCATGCTACTCTATACTATATACTCCAGTTAGTCCCACTCACCAAATACCAGCAACCAGCTCAGATAATCTACTACTGAGCGGCTTCCTTATCCTTATCACCTGAACATAAGGCAAATCAAGTTAGTTTCTGTCTGTTAACACCAAACAACACAGTACAAAAATTTTTGTATCAAAAAGCGTCGCTAAAAGATTCTACTTAACACTTATACATTTTCATAAATTACATCATGATCATCAATATACAAACAGGCAGCATAACGGCTAAAAATCAACACTTAGTAAAATATTTCACTACCAAAGACACTCGGTCGACTGTCAGAGACAATCGACCGACTGTCTACACTCACTCGGCTAAGTGTCTAGCCACTCGGTCGATGGTCTCTCACAGACACACTCGGCCGTGGGTCATACACACTCGGTCGATGGTCGAGTCGGTCGGTCGAGTGTCAGGAGACACTCGACCGACTGTGTTTATTTGCAGGTGGTACAGAACAAGGCTACGGGTTTCACCCAAAATCAACCAATTCTTGTTCTAGAGCTCGATTATGACCTCAAAACTGACCAAATCGAAGACACTAAATATGTAGAAACATAAACCCACAAGATTTGGACTCAAACAACATCAAATCTAACCACTTTGACCCAAATTACTCACTTAGTAAAACTTTACACAAAAACCCAATTTTCTCAAAGATTAAAGCATGAAATGCTGTGATTCTTACCTTAATATAATCAGTAAAACACAAGGAACAAGATAGTGTAAAAGATTTGAGCTCAAGAACAAGGATTTAAGATTAGGGTTTTGATGTAGGTGAGAGTGAAGAACGAAGTGTGTTTTGGGAATAATCTGGAAAATGCAAGAAATGGGCAACACTAGACATCATATTTGGGTTTAATTCCCACACTGTGCAACACACGGGTATTTATCATTTATATGATATCTTTCGTATATCATTTGGTAACCCAAACGAAGTCCAAATTAAATAAACAAACATGTTCTGTGACCCTTGTCACAAACTGGTCCTAACCACATCATTAAATAATAATAAATATTAATTAAAAATAAAAGCATATAATAACACAACACTAACTTAAGGGTAATTTAGTAATCTTACAGCTAGACCCGATTAAGGATGTTACACAAGTATCCTACCACGATAATATTTTTACAAAACATCCAGTTATATGCGATGACGTATTCAAAAATCATATATATATAAATTGTGTGAAGATATATAGATATTTTACTAAAACTGCACTGAAACCCTTCATTTTCTGTAGTAAATTTCGATAATTAATATCTCTCAATCCAAAGCTCCGACCGAAACTCCTCTTGTAATAATGTATTCCATGTGTTGTGATCTTACAATTAAAATTATATAAAGATTGTACAATTAACGAATAAGATACGATCATTTTAATACCATTGCGCATAACATGACAAACATAAAAACAATTTTTATTTTGTTTCATCAATAAGAAATGTTTTGCTCGGAAACATCTGGATGATCAACAAAGTTTGCACTTGACAAAGGCAGGAGAAGACTATCTCAACTTATGAGATCGGGTTTTTTGCACTTGACAAAGACACTTAACATCACCTCAAGAACTGTATTACCCCAATAACTCTTTATTTATAGAGTTATTGGGGATAAGTAAACTAGGAAACTAAATACCTAACATTTTAGTTGATCCTAGAAAATCGGTTGTGATTAGTTTTATCAAATTCGTTAATGTAGAGAATATTTTCCCAACAATCTCTCATCTCTCATATTTGATGATAACAAAACAATTATTAAATCGATTACAACACAAGATACAAAATATAGATTAAAACTAATTCTAATCTTTGTCTTCAAAGCTCCAAACATCCTGAATGTAACACCCCCACCCCCCCCCCCCACCCCCCCCCCCCCCACCCCCCCAACTTGAAAACTCACATCTTTAGTAGTTGTAGGTTCAAACGGACTTTAGCTAAATATCTTCACCAAGTTTTTTGTTTGAAACTGACCAAAAATGAACAAAGATACCGTTATATCATTTAACCTTCAACACCACTTAAAGTACTCGAAGAATTATCATTAACCAGTTTGAACATAAGCATGACAAACCGCATTTAAAAATATGCATAGAGAACATCTTAACCACTTGCCTATAGATGTTGAACATATATCAGTTAAGGGTTTCTTCCTTGAGTTCATAAAACGTCTTATGGTTTGAACCAAGGTTTGACTTTGCATGAGTTAGTTATTTATAGGTCTAATTTTGTTTAAGTGCGTGCAAATCTGAGTATGTGATCGTTAAATTATGTGCATATCTTAAACTTTGATAGCTCGTGTTAGCTCGAATCCGTAAATTCTCGAAGGCTGAAAATGTCAAAATTTTAAAATTCCATGTCTAGTAATTCCACACTACACGTTGGTCTGTAATTTTTTCAGACTACAGGATGGTTTAAGGATCGGGTCCCCTGCAATGCGATTCGGGTTTCTTCCTAAAAGAGCGTGCGTGCGTGGCAAATGATCACGAATGTGGTTAAGTCCCATCTGGGTGATGCCGACAGCTTGCCTTTTTTAAAAAATAAAATAAATAAGCTTACAACTTGTGAGATAATAAATTACATAGTTACCCTCCATATAATTAAGGGTTTCACGTACTTTTATTTTTGTTCCGATGTAGGCTATATACCAAACAACATACTAGTGTATGCTATGAATTTGTTGTTTATGTGTCAATATCGACATATATAAAGTTTTGGCCTGATAAAAAGGTATTTATTAAACCTGCTAACGTCGTAAATAATTTCGTTAAAACATACTCATGTGCAAAGCATGTGAGAGTATTTTTGTCTTTTATTTTTCACCTCTTTTTCATTTAATTTATGTTTTTCACCTTCAATTTAATCATATTCATCTTCCTTACCCTTTTATCAAGAACCTTAATTTTTTCGTATCCAACAATCATCATCTTCACATCTTTCTACCAATTTCTTTAACTAAGCATTAATCCCCTCCATTTATCATCATCATCGTCATTTGTTGCTGAAAGTGGAAACACGAACTCCTACGCCATATTCATTTTATTCTTTCATTTCCAAGTATCAATCATCATTATTGCCAAGCAAGAATCATTGTTTTCACATATCATTCATTCTATACAAACTATCAAATATCAATTGTAGGATTTTTTTCTAATATTATTTCAATAAATTATTTTAGAAACAATACAAATTTAATTTCAAAATTGGTCACAAATTGACCTATAACTCATACGGTCTACGGTATCATATGTATTCGTCATCAATTTGTATGAAAACGTCAAGATCTGTACAAAAAAAAAAAAAAAAAAAAAAAAAGATTATCATCAATTGGGCAGATCTTGAATAAACAACAAGGTCCTTCCACACACATCGTTTTTTCAAAATCAAATTCACCACTTGGATATTTATCATCATCACAACTGCTGTCAAATCGACACTAGTATCTAATTCGAACTTTAGTTTCATTTTGTATTTCGAAGACACATCTTTAATTTTGGTGTCAGATGAGGAATTGGGATGATTGTAAGTTGTACAAGGAGAGAAATGAAGCGGTGACCAGGTAGATGATTCATACCACTTTATGAGTTTGAGCACTACTAGAAATATGATTATATAAGACCCCCATAAGTGTCCTAAAATATGCCGTTTAAGGACCTTTCACTTGAAAGGACGCACCGAAATGGCGTCTCCTATAAGACGGTTGTATAAAGTGAAAAGGGTCCTAAAACGCAAATTACATTTTGAAACCTATGTAAGAGTCTCATTAGCAACACTGATATGGTCCTCATAGATATAGATATTAGGACACTTTATTTATGGTTTAATTATCTTATTGTACTTTGAGACACATAAAAAGGTATTTAAAAAGTACTTTATAGGACACTCACTACAAGAAAAATGTTATCTTATGACACCTATAAGGGTCCTAAAATATGCTTTCTTGGGACCTTTCACTTGAAAGGACCCTCTAAAAATTATCTAAGATGTTATCTAAGGTTGTCCTATTAACAAAAAAGGGTCCTAAAACTCATATATGATTATAAGACCTTTGTTTGGGTCATATAAACAACATCGAAAGGGTCCTTATACAGTGAGATATTAGGACACTTTATAATATTTTAAGACGCACATGAATATGAAATATATTACAAAACAAATATGAAATAAAACATAACTAGCTTAAGACCCGCAAGATTTGCAGGTTTCGACAATTAAAATTATAAATAGAATATATTATTCATGAGCATAGCAGCAATAAAATCGACAAAAAAATGTGTATATGGTACAAATCAAGGCAACGCATGATGTAGATACAATGGATAAATTATTATAGAAAAGTTTTTGCTGAGTTTCAAACTAGTTACATAGAGTTGAATGCCTATGTTCCTATTAGTACTGCATCATGTTGTACTTGGTTTTTTCTGCAAACTTACATGCTTGTGCTTCGGTTGGTACTTTCTTCATTTTCCTGCAAAAAATTAGTCGAACTAAGAAAATTGAATTTTAGAGTTCGAAGAGTTTAAAAAAAAAACAAAAAAAAAAAAAAGCAAAAGCAGTTTTAAAGAGCAGCTCAAGCTCGGGATAGGGTTCTTTCGATGGGAACTGAACAGCATATAAAACATACTCCAAAAATTTAAAGCAATGAGAAAAATTTGAAGTTACACACGTGTAAAAAAAATAGAAGAATCCTTATGTGAACTAAACATTAACACTAAGCACATGTAGAAACATTAATGTAAAAAAAATATTTGCACAAAAGAAGTGACTAGTTTTACGTAACCAACAGTTTCAGTTTTCGTTGAAATGTCCGAACAACAAAGTTACAACAATCAGCAGGAGTTAAGTTTGGATAATCAGACAATCTGGATAATACCGTTTGCTTAATAGACAATAACAAATTACAAATATGATGACCCAATTATTTACTTTTATAAGCCAGTTGCAATAGCGTTGTTATCCATTGTCACTATAATATAACATACTTTAAAAGAGGCAGCAAAATGGTGGATCAGGCAAGCTGGGTGATGTTAAAAAGGAATATTTTTACTAAAAGGTTTGAACTTTCTATAAATAGTGTTTCATGATATGGGAGGTGTTATACATTATACATTGAAAATTATTGTGTGACTTCCAGCCCGTATGACCAGATTTTTTACTTCTAGAACTGAAACGAATGGTTTGTTTAGACCCATTATGCTCCTAACTGGTAAATTGCAACCAATACATAATTAAAATAATTCAGTCAACCAACTTGGAGGAGGAGGTGCACCACGGCCCATTGCAGCTAGAACAGGGTTGACTTTCTGACCAGCTTCCTGGAGGATGACAATAAGTTCTTTAGCAAATCTGGCATTTGTAGCAATAAAGAAGGTGTATGTGGTCCCTTTGGCACCAGCTCTTCCCGTTCGACCAATTCGATGAACATAATCCTCTAGTGAACCCGGGAAATCACGTCTGTCATTGATTCATAAACATATTACATATGAATATCAAATAACAGAATGTTGTATTAGTTTGATGCATCCAAGGTTTAGTTTATTGTTATCGGGTAAAATGGGCAAGTTAGAAAAAGCTAATTATGCAACGCATAAATGGCTCTAACATCAAAGGATATATATATATATATATATATATATATATATATATATATATATATATATATATATATATATATATATATATATATATATATATATATATATATATATATATACAGGTTTTGAGAGTTCTCAAGAGCCACCATAGAAACCTTGTAAGATATAAACTTGCAAAGTGATTATGATGTTTGGAACTAAACGTACCTAACCTGCTAGCTGCAACATCCATTGCTGTCATTATTGGACTTTTACCAGCTTTGAACTCAGATAAAACCCAATCCCTCTCTGCTTGACTTTTATCTCCATGAATTGATAAAGCTGGCCAACCATCCATCCTTAGCTGACTAGTTATTTGGTCACACCCCTTTTTCGTATCCATAAATATCAAAATTCGACTGCCATCCATGATATCATCCAGCAGCTTCACTATTCTGTAAACCAACCATACTAATTATTAAAATCATCAATGCCTATAGCCCCATAGAGTAGATAACACAGTGTAGATTATTGGCCAATCACAACCCTAAATAACCTCGCTGCTTTAATCAGAACAATAAGAGTACATAAAGGTATAAACACATCAGTTACTTTTTTAGTTGATAAATTAGGCTTTCAATTTGCAAAACTTTGGAATCATCTTCAGCGTGAAAAAAAATGAATGAGATGTACACAGATATCACATTAAAATCGAAACTTAATCTCTTGAATCCATCATAAGAGCAAGAACCAAAAATAAAATTATAAAACCCTAAAATTGAAACGACAATTAATAAAAACTAACCCGTGAATTGCAATTGAAGATGATTGAAGAGAAAATAGTGCTGCAAATAAGCTGCTGGAAAATGACTTTTGGATCAGTTGTTGCGAGTGATTTTAAGTTGTGATGCGGTGTAGTAGTCGATTGTAGGAATGCATTCAGGATTTAGTGAGCTCGCAGCTCTACTCGTTCAACCGCCTACGCCCACCATAGTTGAAATCAAATATCCACGTGATATAACACATAACTAAATCAAGATTAATCAGAACTTGTAAATACTAAAATACAAAATGTAATTTCACAAAAGTTAAACAATAAGTAAATCATACCAGGTGTTACAACTGCAATATTATCCATCGATAGTTCATATGTAGAAGCTTCACGAACAGGTTGACCCTCAGATGAAGGACCTACAGTTTGAACACTTATGAATACACATTTTGTAGCCACATCTGAAAAAGCGGAGCTACCCACTACCACACTGAGTTGACATAAAGATAAATACTGTAATTTATTGGCTCGCTGTAACAAATATCTATCCACCACTTGAGTAGATGATATTACTGGAAGCATCATATCCAAATCAACACTTCCCAATTTCTACTATTTGAATCTATCGTGCCACAACAACTGATGTAAAAGATGTAAATTATAAAATTAACAACAAAGATGAACCAACATAGCAAGCAGAACAGAACGCGTAAGCAGTAAACATCAACATAAAATCTATCAAAGATAATGTAAAACAAAGCAAATAAATAAATTGAATCGGAAAAATACCTCAAAAGACGGTGACCATGGTGCGATTTGAAACACTAACATGAATTCCACTAACCCTTTGATTTGGGGAACCCTAATTGCATCTTGTAGCAAAGGTAACGATTGTATCTTCGTGCGTTCGAGGTCGTAGGAGGCGAACGATTTTAGGAAGCAATTTTAGGTGGCGATTGAAGGGTTCGATATTTGGTATGGAATTGCTCTTCAGTTTTTTTGTTTTCATTGTGCGTTTGTATCAAGAAAACACTATAGATCGAAGCACACCCCTCAAATAGTTGTGATGGCTGGCCAAATGATGAAGTTTGATGAATTCATATCGTTCTTTAGCAATCAATAGAGATCATATAAAAAGACCCGCTCATTTTTTCAGAGTATTTTGTGAATTGAGAAGAGAGAAATATCAGTGAAGTGAAATGGTTTAAGAGGGACAATTGAAATATTTTGGGGGATGGGAGGGAAATAGCCGGCCAAATGTGAGAATGAAGGTAAAAAGGTTTTGGTGAAATTCATTTAAATTCAAATGAAATTAAAGAATGACATCAGTCGCTCAATTTTTAAAATTTTCATTTTCATATAATTAGAGCAAAATATTAGAGCACAAAGGTCCTCGAGATTGATTGTTGTGGTCCGATTTAATTTTGTTCCTTGTATTTTCGTGTATTTTTTGGTTTTTGTTTGGTTTAAATGTTTGTAAGGTTTCTCTCGGGATGTTAGGGAGACTCGTTTATAGATAGTTTTTGTTTAGATAGTTGTTTTTCAGGTGCGAGCTTTCCTGTTTTCCCTTGTCCTCTTGTATTCCTGTTGAGAGCGTTTTCTTTTGAAAAACGTTCTCGTTTCTATATGAGTATTCGTTTTTTGGCACAAAAAAAAAAGTTAGCACAAGTAAATTAAATTTTAACTTGCAACACTAAATCTCCAACCATGGGTAATCTGTGGGTAATTTGTGGCTAAATACCCACAAATTAGTCTTTGAGGGAAAAATCATGGGTATTCGGCTACTTTCTTGTAGTGTAATAAGACTCAAAAACTATTAGTCTTATTAACGTGATAAAGCGTTCTAAAATTTTACCTTGTTAGAACCTCAAAAACATATGACATAATATGTTACATTATTATAAAAAACACTCACAAATAAATGTCTTTTTTAGTTTGTTTTCTATGACTTTCTTATCAAGTGTCCTTTGAAGACATATGATAATAGTACCCCAAAATTATATGTCATAATTAATTAGCTTTTTAGGACACCATTTTGTAAACGTATCTCGTAGTGCAACTCATTTTTCAAATGTCCTATAAAAACATAGTATAATAGGAGCCCTGTTAATAATTTGTCATATCAAATATGACTTTAGGACACAACTGTGTAAACGTATCTCATAATGGGGCTTAATTTCTATGTGTCCTATTAAAACCTAGGATAATATGACCATAAAAACTCATGTGTCACATTAAATAGCATTTTAGGACACTACTGTAACACCGTATAGTTCTTTAGGACACCATTGAAAAAGCGTAAAGCTTTTTAGGATATCACTTTATAAGCGTATAGGTTTTTAGGACATCTTATAGCTTATTAGGACACCTCATTATAAGCGTATCTCATACTGGGACATCAAATATTTAACCGTCCCAATAAATGGCTCGTCATGACCCTAATTTATGAGGGTCCTAGGGAAAGAGTCCTATAAACTCACTTTTCTTGTAGTGGAGGCTACAGTTATTTATCAACCTTCGTATCACGCACATGCTTGACATGTGATTTGATTTAACAGACTTTTTTTTACCGTTCATTCTCGAGGACTGCACACGCAAAACGAGCAAACCACAAGGACTGTTCATGTAATTTTTTCAGTTAAAAAATGACACATAATTAGTTTTACCGGTCTAGGAGGTAACTTATTACATTTTGTTTACTTAACACAAAATTTTAAAATTTATGACCTTCAATGGTATTTTTGGAGTATAGCCTACATTGGAACAAAACTAAAAGTATATTACATATTTGTCGCTTTAACCCTATAATTAAATATCCTAAGTTCAATTGTCCCTTTTTGTTAAATTATAACTATAAGCTTCCAGCTTCAACTACCTTTCCCCAAATTGTAAAGTAAGGTACCTTAAAAAGCACACACACAACCTTTCACTTATTTTTTCAAAAGCTAAAAATTCCACATGATGGTTTAAGGATCAGGTCCCCTGCAATGCGATTCAGGTTTCTTCCTGAAAGTGCGTGCGTGCGTGGTAAATATCGCGAATGTGGTTAAGCCTTATCTGAGTGATGCCGATAACTTGCCCTTTTAAAAAAATAAAATAAATAAGCCTACAAGTTGTGAGATAAGAAATTACACAATTACCCTCCATATAATTAAGGGTTTCACATACTTTTATTTTTGTTCCGATTAGGGCTATATACCAAAAAACATGCTAGTGTATGCTATGAATTTGTTGTTTATATGTCAATATCGACATATATAAAGTTTTCGCCTGATAAAAAGGTATTTATTAAACCTGCTAACGTCGTTAGTAATTTCGTTAAAACATAGTCATGTGCAAAGTATGTGAGAGTATTGTTGTCTTTTATTTTTTTCTTCTCTTTTTCATTGAGAAAAAAAATACAAGTTCACATTTAGCCTAAAATTTAAAAATGTTCATAAACAGACAACCAAAAGGTTTACGCACTTAATAATAATAATTTAATACGGAGTATATTATAGATCTAGATGTAATAGTTTTGAGCCTAACACTTATGAATGGGTCGATTTGTGTAACATTTTCACAAGTAACACATAACAGGTATCGAGTAGCAAATAACGAAACAACTTCACATCTTTCTTCCAATTTCTTTAACTAAGCATTAATCCCCTCTATTTATCATCATCATCGTCATTTGCTGCTGAAAGTGTAAACACGAACTCCCAGGCCATATTCATTTTAATCTTTCATTTCTAAGTATCAATCATCATTATTTTGCCAAGCAAGAATCACTGTTTTCACATATCTTTCATTCTATACAAACTATCAACTATCAATTTTAGAATTTTTTTTCTAATTTTATTTCAATAAATTATTTTAAAAACAATACAAATTTAATTTCAAAATTGGTCACAAATTGACCTATAACTCATACGGTCTACGGTATCATATATAGTCGTCATCAATTTGTACGAAAACGTCAAGATCTGTACAAAATAAAAAAGGATTATCATCAATTGGGCAGGTCTTGAACAAACAACGAGGTCCTTCCACACACATCATTTTTTCAAAATCAAATTCACCACTTGGATATTTATCATCATCATAATTGCTGTCAAATCGACACTAGTATCTAATTCAAACTTTAGTTTCATTTTATATTTCGAAGACACATCTTTAATTTTGGCGTCAGATGAGGAATTGGGATGATTGTAAGTAGTATCACGAGAGAAATGAAGCGGTGACCAGTTAGATGATTCATACCAATTTACGGGTTTGAGGCTACAGTTATTTATCAACCTTCGTAACATGCACATGCTTGACATGTGATTTGATTAACAGACTTTTTTTACTGTTCATTCTCGAGGACTGCACACGCAAAACGAGCAAACCACAAGGACTGTTCATGTAATTTTTTCAGTTAAAAAATGACACATAATTAGTTTTACCGGTCTAGGAGGTAACTTATTACATTTGGTGTACTTAACACAAAATTTTAAAGTTTATGACCTTCAATGGTATTTTTGGAGTATAGCCTACATCGGAACAAAACTAAAAGTATATTACATATTTGTCGCTTTAACCCTATAATTAAATATCCTAAGTTCAATTGTCCCTTTTTGTTAAATTATAACTATAAGCTTCCAGCTTCAACTACCTTTCCCCAAATTGTAAAGTAAGGTACCTTAAAAAGCACACACACAACCTTTCACTTATTTTTTCAAAAGCTAAAAATTCCACATGATGGTTTTAGGATCGGGTCCTCTGCAATGCGATTCGGGTTTCTTCCTGAAAGTGCGTGTGTGTGTGGCAAATGATCGCGAAGGTGGTTAAGTCCCATCTGGGTGATGCCGACAACTTACCTTTTTTAAAAAATAAAATAAATAAGCTTACAACTTTTGAGATAAGAAATTACACAGTTACCCTCCATATAATTAAGGGTTTCACATACTTTTATTTTTGTTCTGATGTAGGGTTTATACCAAAAAACATACTAGTGTATGTTATGAATTCGTTGTTTATGTGTCAATATCGACATATATAAAGTTTTGGCCTAGGTATTTATTAAACCTGCTAACGTCGTTAATAATTTCGTTAAAATATAGTCATGTGCAAAGCATGTGAAAGTATTGTTGTCTTTTATGTTTTCTCCTCGTTTTCATTTAATTTATGTTTTTCACCCTTAATTTAATCATAGTCATCTTCCTTACCCTTTTATCAAGAACCTTAATTTTTTCATATCCAACAATCATCATCTTCACATATTTCTACCAATTTCTTTAACTAAGCATTAATCCCCTCCATTTATCATCATCATCGTCATTTGCTGCTGAAAGTGGAAACACGAACTCCCAGGCCATATTTATTTTATTCTTTCATTTTCAAGTATCAATCATCATTATTGCCAAAAATCATCATTATTTCCAAGCAAGAATCATTGTTTTCACATATCTTTCATTCTATAGAAACTATCAACTATCAATTGTAGGATTTTTTTCTAATTTTCAATAAATTATTTTAGAAACAATACAAATTTAATTAGAAAATTGGTCACAATTTGACCTATAACTCATACGGTCTACGGTATCATATATATTCGTCATCAATTTGTACGAAAACGTCAAGATCTATAGAAAAAATAGATTATCATCAATTAGGCAGGTCTTGAATAAACAACAATGTCCTTCCACAAACATCGTTTTTTTAAAATCAAATTCACCACTTGGATATTTATCATCATCATAACTGCTGTCAAATCGATACTAGTATTTAATTCGAACTTTCGTTTCATTTTGTATTTCGAAGACACATCTTTAATTTTGGTGTCAGATGAGGAAGTGAGATGATAGTAAGTAGTACCAGGAGAAAAATGAAGCGGTGACCAGGTAGATGATTCATACCACTTTACGGGTTTGAGGCTACAGTTATTTATCAACCTTCGTAACACGCACATGCTTGACATGTGATTTGATTTAACAGACTTTTTTTACAGTTCGTTCTTGAGGACTGCATACGTAAAACGAGCAAACCACAAGGAATGTTCATGTAATTTTTCTATTTAAAAAATGACATATTAATTAGTTTTACCGGTCTGGGAGGTAACTTGTTACTGTTGATGCATTTTAGGTAAGTCCCTAGACATCTAACCCACGTCCATTGCAGGTATTACAGTTTACAGGCTACCATGATCGCTCGTTATTATCCTATCTGTGTGTGTATGTGGTTACAGGTACTGCAGGAACGCAATAAGGATGTTTGACTATGTTAGACTTAGTCAGATGTACGAGTGAAGCCTCACTCGTACGGCTGACAGGCTCATACGCACGGTTGATGCTGAGCTAAGTCACAAATATAACCTA
Source organism: Rutidosis leptorrhynchoides (assembly GCF_046630445.1). Classification (NCBI taxonomy): domain Eukaryota; kingdom Viridiplantae; phylum Streptophyta; class Magnoliopsida; order Asterales; family Asteraceae; genus Rutidosis; species Rutidosis leptorrhynchoides. The sequence goes on along the minus strand of NC_092341.1, from coordinate 66,808,196 downwards.
AATGATATGATACGAGTGAGTGATCACCCGTGCGACTGAGGAAACCAACTCGTACGAGTGATGGATGACTCGCACGAGTGAGTCAACAACAGGGGTATATAAGTGTTATGTTCTTCATTTTAGGTTAAGCCTCTCATTTTAAACATACATCACTCAGATCTGGTTTGCCTAATCCGATTCTCTCTCAACCCAAATCACTAAAGAGGTGAATAACAGCTCTAGGTGTTAATCTAATCACAATCATTTTGTGGTTTGACTAAATTAATCCCAAAAAGCTTCACATATTCACTAGTTATGGTTTGATCCACTAATTCCGCCTTTGTGTGAATTAAACATGTTGATTTCGAAGTTCCTAGTCATGTTTCATCATTGGTATCAGAGCGTTGGTTGTGATTTCAACATCATCTAGTGATTTTTGGAGATTAAAGAGTTTGTTTGTTTGGGTTTTTGAGTTTTAGGGTGATTTTGATCAAAAAGTAATCATTTTTACGTGTGTAATTGTGATTAGAGAGTGTGTTTATGTTAGTTTAATGCTAATCCAGCTTGTGGACGAAGAAATTGAGGTTTAGCATCAATTTCTAGGGTTCTAGAGTGATTTAGGGTTAACAGCTGCTCACACGAGTGGGTCAAAATTTCTTGCTCGCACGTACGGTTGACCAGACGGTTGACATCACTCGTGAACTCACACGCACGGTTTAGCATAACCTTTTGAGGTTAAGTGACTACAGTCTGATCACACGAGTGATCAAGCGGTTGACTCTGACACGTACGAGTAATCACACGGGTGACCATCACTCGCACGTCTGAGAATAAGTGATTGGTTCTTTTGGTTGGTTTAGTCAAATGTACGCTTAAGTAGTGACTCGCACGCTTGATTCGTGGCACGTACGGTTGATACGTTCACACGTACGGTTGATATCCTGAACCGCACGGTTTACCCTTTGGTAAAATTTTCAAAATGTTTAATTCAAACGACTACACGTTGGCCGCACCGTTAGTTCAGAGTATTACGAATATGACTCAACGATTACTTCTTGCTGATAGTGAATCTGGAAGTGGTACGAAATGTCTGCGGTTAATGAATATGGATAACTATTTCACTTGGAAGTCGAGATTTAAGATTTGGTCTGATGGTCAGGACACGAAGCTTTGGAAGTACATTGAAACCGAATTTCAATGGCCACGTTCACCTGTTACAAATGAATTATATACGTTGCATAATATGCCTTTGGAAGAACGTGAAGAGTATAACTTGGAGAAAAAGATGTACTGTAACTTGACGAGTGCTCTTGATGGTCCGATTTTCCATCAATTTATGTGTCATGATAACTCATTCAAGATATGGGAAGCACTTCATACTTTCAATGAAGGAAATACATCTTACAGAACTAGAAAAGGTTTAGAATTGAAAGCTGAGTTTGATCGTTTTCACTGGCAAGTCGGAGAATCTATTACAGAATTGGTTGAAAGATATCGTCATTTGCTAGCTGAACTACACAAGCATGATGTGACCATTGCTGAAAAAGACAAAGTAACATGTCTAGCTGGAGCATTACCTTTAGAATGGAATGGTTTCGTATTAACTATGAAAACTAGTGGAGAACTAGCTACTGCTACAGTGAACTCGTTTATTGCAAGACTTCAGGAAGAAGAACTAGAATTGTTAAACAAAGTCAAGAGGTCAAAACAAGTTCAAGACACGAAAATGTATTGTCCAAATGGTTACACACCGCTTAAGTCAGCTCATGCACCATTTCAAACAGCTTTCGCTACGAACAATCAGAATATGTATGGTTTGAATGTTAGTAGTGCGCCTATTCAACAACCTTCGTATCCACCACAAGCTACACCATGTTCTCTCAATACTCAATCATAGCCTACTTCCAACACTACAGAGTCATCTACACCAACTTCATCAGATGTTCTTTCTGCACTTAAGATTGAAAACATAAGGAAAGTTGGGAAAGAAAAGATTGGTGAAGATATAGCTTTGCTGTCAATCATTGTTAATTCTTATGATAGTTATCTTGATGGTCGTGTAGGTAACATTCATCTAACAACAGAAGATTATCATCAACTAGATAAAGATGAAGCAGAAAAGATGGATATTATGTGGGGTATGGCAAATCTTGTGAGAAGAGCAAGAGATTACGAAGAGTGAACTGGAAAACCGATTAGTCTGACCAAAGATACAAAACTAGGTTTTGATATGAATACTGTTACTTGTTACAACTGTGGAGAATTAGGTCATTTTTCAAGACAGTGCACAAAACAGAAGAAGTAGGGTAATCGTAATCCATTCAAGAATCAGAACTACAGTTCTCAGAGTCAAACTACAAAGCGTGAGATTTACATTACTGATAAAGTAAATGAAGTTGAAATAGCAGGAAGTCCGAACAAAGCTTTGGTTGTCATTCATGGAGACGATGATGATTGGTCTATCAAATTGAATGTAGATGATCAACAACCTAAAGCTAACATGGCAAAGATCACTGAATCTGAAGCAGATTGTGTTATTGATTAGAATTTAGTTGAGAAGCTGACTGCTCGTGCTGAAAGAGCTGAAAGATTGTCTCGAACAATTCAGAAAGAGAAGATTCAGAAACAGGTTAAAGACAAATTCAAGAAGGCACATGATTCAGTTCCTCGTACACCTGAATCTGAAAGTGTTTCACCAACATCGTCAGAGGACTACTACTTCAACAGTTAGAAGGATAAATATGGTGCTACCTCAGTATTTGAAGAAATCTAGAAGCTGATCAAAGTAAAGAAACATTGGTTGATGCTGATAAAGAACTACACAAATGGGGTAAAATGATTGCCGAAGAGTTGGAAATGTTAGTTCTTATGGGTGAAGGTTCAGATCTTGAGAGTGAAAGCTCAGAAGATGTTGATTCAGACAAGAAGTCAGACTCAGAAGTTGAAAATGAAACTGATATTACTGGAGTTAACCAAACAGATTTTGAAGCTTTGAACAAGCAAGCAGTAGACTTACTAAGGAGTTGCTTATCAAACAGTGATCTTGAGAAGGTCTCCGGGTTAACTAAAGCCAAAGATATTTGGGACAGACTTGAACAGATTCATTTGGGTAAAGATGCTGACACATCAGAGTTCCTTACAGACTCGTCAGAATCTGATAGTGCTCCAAATGAACATATATTTAGGCACATTATCCTTCCAATATATAAAGCTTTTAGTTATAATTGTTCTATTTTTATGTAATATTCGTTTAAATAAATAAGTGCGAAGACAAAAGAAGAAAACGACAATTTGAAGACGCAAATGACCAAAAAGATCAAATATACAAGATATAATTCAAGTGGTTCAATTTATTGATGAGAAACGTCTAAAAATTACAAGAGTACAAGCCGCGAAACGCAAAGTACAAGATATCTCCGCGTACGAAAGGACGTTCGAAAATCCGGAACCGGGACATGAACCAACTATCAACGCGCGACTTAACGGAGCTAAAATTACAAGTCAACTATGCACATAAATATAATATAATATATAAATAATTCTTAAAATTATATATATTATATTATATATTAATAAAACGTCGGCAAAACTAGAAAACAAAGTGATTGGGCTGGATCCAGCTGGCCATGTGATCGCATGGCCAGGAATACCATTATTCATGCGATCGCATGAAGCCATAAACCTGGCCAGGTCCTATAAATTCAGCATTTCTCGACGAGTAAAACACATCTTTTTCTTTTCCTTTCTATGTAACGTATATATATATATATATATATATATATATATATATATATATATATATATATATATATATATATATATATATATATATATATATATATAAAATTTTAATTTTAAGTTAATAATAAAAAGGTTATTTTAAGAATGTTTTACGGGTTTTAAGTCGAAATTCTGTCCGTGCAACGCTACGCGATTAATCACCACTGTAAGCTATGTTCTTCCTTTTTAAATTAATGTATCGTAACTAAGTTATTATTATGCTTATTTGAGCCAAAATAATCCTAATGTTGGACTAAAAATTAAGATTGGGTTATTAGATTTTGTACCATAATTAAGGTTTGGACAACAGACCGACACTTGTGGACATTGGACTATTGACTATTAATAGATAGGGGGTATTGTCTAATCGAATGACAAATCATTAGAATCTGTCGAACCTATCTTCAAATTAGTTAATCTAATAATTATTAAAATGATTATGTATGTTCTATTTAGTGACGTTTATACGACATCTTTTATGATCATTTAATTAATTATTTGGGTTGGGTAATTGATTATTCATTCTGATCAAGTGGGTAAATTAATATTCATATCTCATTAAAACAGTGGTGTATTACATACAAGGATAATTGGTGTAATTGTTAACAAAGTAATAAAACCTTGGATTACACGCAGTCGATAACCTGGTATAATTATTAAACAAAGTATTAAAACCTTGTTACAGTTCGAATCCCTAATTAGTTGGAATATTTGACTTCGGGAATAAGGTTAATTTGACGAGCATTTTATAATTATGACCGATGGACTATTATGGACAAAAATCAAATAGGTATCAAATAATCCAGAACAAAGGACAATTAACCCGGGTAACAATTAATTAAAATCAAAACGTCAAACATCATGATTACGGAAGTTTAAATAAGCATAATACTTTTATTTCATATTTCATCATACCTTTCTTTACTGTCATTTTAATTACTGCAATTTACTTTATCGCAATTTAAATTCTATCGTTTATATTTTCGTCATTTATTTTTACTCTTTATTTAAAATCGACAAACCGGTCATTAAACGGTAAAACCCCCCTTTTATATTATATTATTACTACTTTTATATATATATATATATATATATATATATATATATATATATATATATAGTTGTTAAAAATATAGTACGTATCACTAGCTCCCTGTGGAACGAACCGGACTTACTAAAAACTACACTACTTTACGATTAGGTACACTGCCTATAAATGTTGTAGCAAGGTTTAGGTATATCCACTCTATAAATAAATAAATAACTTGTGTAAAATTGTATCGTATTTAATAGTATTTCGCAGTAAAATTATAACTATTTCGTTTACACATCTGCGCACAACAAGTTTTTGGCGCCGCTGCTGGGGACTCGGCGAAACGCTATATTTTTACGCTATATTTTTGTAAAACTATATTTTTGTAAAAATATATTATTTCTTATTTCATAAAAATATTTTGTATTTATAATAAGTGTTAAAAATAATAAATAAAAAAAATATAAATATTTTTAAGATTTCGTTTAAAATATATAAAATTAAAAAGTATTTTTATTTTATTTTTAGTTTTTTTATATAAGTTTGTTTTTATTATTTTGTAAAAATTAAAATCGGGAAAAAAATAAATAAATAAATAAAAACGGGCCACAATACTGTAGCAGCCCAAGAACAGGACTGGTACCTGAAGCCATGCGATCGCATGGCCTAGGAGCATAAAACTCATGCGACCGCATGAGTGCTTCTGACACGTCTGGTACCTGGTAAAACAGAATTAGGGTTACGTATTATTTATTATTTTATTATTATTATTAATTAATAATCTAATTAGGGTTTAAATATTTAATTAGTTATTAATATTAGTTTATAATTAGTAATATTAAGTTTTAGTATTATTATTAATTATATAGTTTAATACTTTTATAAAATATAATATAAAAATAATATTTTTATAAAATTTGTATTTTTATCATTTTAGTTATAATTTGTATTTTCTTTTAATCGTTTATTTCGTAATTGTATTTTTTTTATCGTTCGTAATTAGTTTTAAACTTAGTATTTTGCCGTAGTTATTTTTATATTTCTAGTTTTTAGGCTTTGCCGTAAAATCCCTTAAGTGCTTTTTCTTTAGATTAAGATTTAGGCGCTTTAGATTTTTGCGACGCCGTTTATATATTTTAGTACCTTTTAAGTTATTGTCGTTTTAGATATAGATTTCCTTTTAAACTTTAATACATTTAGGCGCAACTTTTTAGATTTAGTTTTAAGACTTTTAAGTTTCGACGTTTTACTTTCTTATTATTATTTTTTGACATTTATTTGTCAACGTTTTTCGACGCACTCTTTTTCTTTCTCATTTCTCGACGCTCTAGTTTTTACGACATAGAATTTTCTATTTCTTCTCTAAAATTTCAAAACAAAAAATTATTTTAAGCGGTTAAATTGATAGACATCCAAAATTTTCTGGTTCGTAGTAATAGTTGGATTTGTTAGTGGCGAGTTGTGGGCTTCCGATTTAAAGGGTCCTGGCTACCTGCTGCATCTATTAGCTATTCGAAACGTGGGCAAAATCAGAAAAGTCTATTAATTTGATAGCTTATATAATTTTTATCTTTTATAACTAATAGGATATTCAGTGAATGCACCGAGCAAAACGTACACCACCTTTCATACGTTCACCACCTGTAACTCGATCAAGACATTTAGCCAATATTGTCACCGTTGATTTTTCTTTAGAATCGTCATCTAGTCGACCAAGTACTCCAATTCAAATTTTCGATAATCCATTTTTTGAACCCAACCTCACAATTGAGAATCTGAAGGATATTCAAGGACAATTCAGAGATCCTGAACCACTAATCATTCCACCTGAACCACAAATCACTCATCCAGAGATTGTCGAGGAAGAAACCATTAAATCAGAATCCTCTAGTGATTCGGATTTAACATTCTCAAATATGAAAATAACGGAACCTCTAAGTATGGAAGATCAAATGAGAGCCACACGCACTGGCCAAGGTCACGCCATTATTAAGCCAGACATTAATGAGCCAGATTATGAAATCAAAATACAAATCCTACACATGGTAACTAATCAATGCCAATATAGTGGTACGCTGAAGGAAGATCCAAACGAACATCTTCGTACCTTTAATAGGATCTGTACTCTATTCAAAATCAGAGAAGTTGAGGATGAACAGATCTATCTCATGTTATTTTCCTGGACTTTAAAGGGAGAAGCCAAAGATTGGTTAGAATCATTACCTGAAGGGGCGATTGATACACGGGACGTTTTAGTTGAAAAATTTCTTAAACAATTCTTTCCGGCATCTAAAGCTGTGAGACTTCAAGGAGAAATTGTTACGTTCACACAAAAGCCAAATGAAACTCTATATGAGGCGTGGACAAGATTTGAAAAGTTGTTGAGAGGATGTCCTCACCACGGTTTAGACACTTATCAAATAGTACAAATATTCTACCAAGGTATCGACATTGCTACACGAAAAGACATCGACATAGTAGCTGGTGGTTCCATTATGAAGAAAACCGCAACTGAAGCTCACAAAATTATCGATAACACAGCTTCCCACTCACATGAATGGCACCAAGAAAAAGATATCTTTCGTTCATCTAAAGCGGCTAGAGCCGATTCTAGCCATGACTTTGATTCCGTTTCCCCAAAAATAGATGCTTTCGAGAGACGAATGGAAAAGATGAATAAATATATTCACACAATACGAATCAGTTGTGAGCAATGCGGTGGACCACACTTAGCGAAAGATTGTCACATTGAGCAAACGATGGAACAACGAGAGAATGTTTCCTACATGAACCAAACGCCGGGAAATAATTATCAGAATAATTATCAACCGCCAAGGCCAAACTTCAATCGAAATCAAAACATTCTTTACAGTCCAAATGGGCCAAACAATAACTCGTACAACCAACAAGGTCTGAATAACCAACCAACTCAAAACAACACTTTCAATCAACAAAAACCTGGCTTATATAAACCACCACAACAAACCGAAGAGAAAAAGCCAAATCTAGAAGAAATGATGGCAAAACTAATGGAATCTCAAACACAATTTATTACATCTCAAACCCAAACAAATGAGAGGTTTGATCAGTCATTAAGAACTCAACAAGCTTCCATTTTGAATCTAGAAAAACACGTAGGTACTCTTGCTAGCATGATGAGTGAGAGGGAACAAGGAAAGCTACCGAGTAATACTGAAGTAAATCCTCGGAATGAGAATGTTAATATAGTGTCAACAAATTCTAAAAAACCAGCATCAGAAGATGGGAAGGTTTTAGACGTGAGTAACAATGAAGAAGTTACAACACCACCACCACCCGAGTATGTAAAGCCAGTGGTGGCACCATACAGACCACCCATCCCGTTTCCAAGAAAAGGAGTTGAGTATGAGCAAGTGATAGGTAATAAAGTTTGTGATACCTCTGGAAAGAAGAAGAAGAATAAAAAAGTACAAGAAACAAAAACCGTAAAAATAAACCCGGTGAAGATAGTTCCACCAAAACCTCCACCCAGGGTGGGTGATCCGGGTGAATTTATTGTTCCTTGTCTACTTAGTGATTGTGTCATGTATGATGCACTAGCAGATTTAGGTGCGAGTGTGAGTGTTATGCCTCTTTCATTATATAAGAGATTAGGAGTAGGTGAGTTAAGTCCAACGGAAATGAGTGTTCGACTCTTTGATCAAACCATTAGGCACCTAGTTGGAATTGCTGACAACCTACCCGTTCAAGTGGGTAATTTAACCTTTCTAGTCGAATTCATTGTTATTGACATAGAAGAGGACTCAAACATTCCTCAAATTTTAGATCGACCATTCTTAGCGTCCACCGGGGCGTTATTTGATGTAAGAAAAGGTAGAATGACACTTAGTGATGGTGACAAATCGGTCACCTTTGTGATTCGAAAGTCTAAATCTCCACCAACCAAAACCGTTGAACCAATAAAGACGACTGATGAGAAGCATATTGTTTTACCAACTCCAACGGTAGTGCTTAACAATAATAAAACGCCTAAGTGTGGGGAAGATGAAGTAACACCTAATGATGACTTGATAACAAAGAACCCCGTTGTTGATACAAAATTAAATGACCCCGTTATTAATAGTTCAATGAAGAAACCTATTAAACGGATTCGCGATGCTAGAACCAAGGGGAACTTTAAGTTATGTAACCGGTTCGTATCCAATCTTTCGCCTAAAGAAAAGGCGAAACTAGTTGAATTTGTGGATATTACACAGGAATCCGACCAATGGCTTAACGCAAAAGTCACAGATATGCAAGTTGATTATGGTCCAAGAGAAATTGACGATGAAGTTAATCACAATTTCGACACCACAGCTACCTAAGTTGAAACAACCCAACCCGTATTAAAACCGACCCATAATTTTTTTTCCTTTTAATATGCTTTAAATAACACTTTAGGTCCCAATTGTGTTTCCATAAACATCTTTAATACAATAGAAGGTTTAATAAACCTTAAAACATTTAATACATTGATTAATTGTCCAAACGGACATACACAACCCGACTAGTTTAGTTTCCAACCAAAATCGAGCATGGTGATTTGGGACTACACTACCCAAATCCTAATCGAATACAAAAGCAAGATCTTCTAAGCAACCTAGCCAAGATCTCTAATCCCCAAGCTTACCCGAGCCGCCAAGCATGCGAACCTATAAAAAATATCAACAACGAGAGGGTAAGCTAACGCTTAGTGAATGATAATATACTACATACATATATATCTATAAAATGGACACGCCACACAAATATCAAATACCGCATACCGAAGCATCCATGTATAAGGCAACTACACTAAGCATACCGTACGATATCTAAGCAACAAGCTAAAGATATCAACAAAGTATAAGTTCACCAACGACGATGTGAACAACGCCAATAAGCTACACCCGAAGGTTTAGCTACACCACAACAATACATATATATATATATATATATATATATATATATATATATATATATATATATATATATATATATATATATATACAACAATATGACAAACATCGATGTTCACAACATCCATAGTACTCAAGATCTCATGGCTAGCCCAACGAATGGTATCGTCAACATCGAACTTAAATCCCATTCGCCTATAATAATGTGGTATCGTCAACACCGAACTTTAAACCCACATATGAGGTATCGTCAACAACGAACTTTAAACCCTCATCAACGTCACTACAATAATCGTATGGCATCGTCAACATCGAACTTTAATTCCATACGTATGAGGTATCGTCAACAACGAACTTTAAACCCTCATCGACATCACAAATATACTCTAGGGTATGGTATCGTCAACATCGAACTTCAACCCATACCCCACAAATAAATAACTCATATACATACGTATATAATTATTCCACTCACAAGCCCATGTGATAATGTACACACGAAGTGTGCACCTCGCAAAAGGTGGTCAACCAAAACACACAACCGTGCCAATTGGACATGTAAACAAGTCCATCAATTCCACCTATATGTGAAGTGAGCTCTATAACCGAGAACCACTTCACCCGACCCGCACCCATCCTACACATACATATGCATATAAGATATTAACACTCACCTTGTCGCCTTGAAGAATGCTTCCAAGAATCCACAACTCGTCAATGGAAAGTACCTATTCCATTATCACAAATTCAACAACACACTTAGATTGGATTTACAAACCAACCCAATTTGCCACTTAGTGCAAATTCGACCCAAATGCACTTTCAAGTACAAACCGCGCCCAAACTAACCAATAATCACTAACACAAGTGATAATGGTCCTAATATGCCAATTAAACTCGAACACAAGTGTTAAACACTTATCGTTCTCAAAATCGCCCATAAACCCTAATTTTGACCCATAAGGTCAAAATCTCACCATTTACAAGTTTTGACACCAAAACATGTTTAACTCGGTTTTATACTTCAGCTTAATCCATTTTAAGTTTACAAACCTCATTGAATCGACATTCGGGTTATAATCCTCAACAAACCCTAATTTCGACTCTAGTCAAAATAGTCAACCACAAGAACCCTAAAAGTCTCCAAAACATCAATAATCACTAATACTAGTGATTATACACCATCCTAAAGTCTTAAACATGGTTAAATCATTAACCAACCCAAAACCCGCCTCTAACACTTACAAACCCGAATCTTGGTGTTAATCTCCAATTAACAACTAAATGGGTTCCATCTATGAATCATACAATCAAAAGCCCCAAATTTGAATGATGAACACGAAAATGAAATTCAGAGTTAGAGCTTACCACTAGTATCACCGTGTAGCTAAGGACGTGGAGAACAAACTTGTCAACTACGCCAAAGATCAAAACCCGCTTCTTCCTTTCCAAAATCCCACTTGAATCACTTGAGGAATTTATGTTTTGAGAGGAAAATAGGAAAGAAAAGGAAAAAGAAAAAGAAATTAAAGAAAATGAATGAGTGGATGAGGTTAAAACCTCAAATCTGGCTCAAACGCGAAATGACCAAATTGCCCTTGAACCTTATTTAAAATTACAAGAATCTGATACCAGTTTGCCCGTATCGCCGCGCCGCGGCCTTAAATGTCGCGCCGCGACCTTTGCCTAGGTCTGGGATCATTTTTAATCAAGCTTCTGATCTGGATTCCAGTTAAATGCCGCGCCGCGGCCTCCTTTGTCACGCCGCGACGTTCAACGTGATCTGACTCATTTCCTTGCATACAAGACCTCAACACCGGAACATGTCCCGAACCCTTCATACGCCTATCGTACATACACAATACACCTATAAATCATGTACGGGGAAAAACGGGGTGTTACAACTCTCCCCCACTTAGACTCGATGACGTCCTCGTAATCCTCGTCACTTAACCAAACGGACCACACTTCACGGTCTTCAAACATAAGTCCCAACCGACTTTCCTAAGCAATTCTTCCCAATGAATTGCCTTCGACAACTAAATCGTCACCCGCGATTTATCAATTCCACAATCCGAGCACTAAAACTTGCTCAATCCCTCACATCGGGAAATTTAACCAATCTCGTACCAAGATATCGATCCCTTAGCGGACCCTTACCGAGTACAACGCTAAAAGCAACTAGTCTAAACCTAAGGTCAACAACCCGAAACGATGAAGACCGAACCAAACGAATCCTTACGGATAACACCAATCACTAAACATCCCTTGTAGTGCGCAATACGACCAATACGCAACTACCATACAACATCACAAGCTACGGCTAAAACCGTTAGCGCCCAAAACGACCATGGCAACGCTAACCCAAGGTGTACAAAATCGACTATTGTCACACCCGTAACAACACGTGAGCGAAGCACGGCTATCGCACCACTAATCATACAACATGGTCCTCACGACCCCACCATCGGTGTATAAAACAACTGATAGATCACACCACATGGTACTTACGACCCCACCATTGGTGTATAAAACAACCAATAGATCACAACATAACATGGCCGAAACAACCCGAGCCTAAACACATATGGAGGATGGTCGAAACAACCCGAACCTTAGTGAATTCGCACAACCCGAAATTCACCAACCCAATCCATATATCTCACAACGAAATGACCGCACAACCCGAGTCATCGTGAATACGCGCAACCCGATATTTACTACTACCGCCACATAGTATAACCGAGGATGGCCGTACAACCCGAGCCTTTAGTGAATCCGAACTACCCGACATTCACTACCTCAAACTACGAGCCCAGCCAACAGGGACAATCGTACTACCCGAAATATTGTGAATACGAACAACCTGATATTCACGTCCAACAACACAACTCATGAATGGTACTCTCATTTCCCACCGGTACTCGCATTTCCCGATAATGTTATGCCATGCTGACGTAACATTACTCCCTTGATGAAGTCAGCGGACCCCGAAGGTCATGCTCCACCAATCTCAACACCGGATGAAGTCTGCGGACCCCGAAAGTCATGCTTCATCGATATAACACCACGCTCATGATGAAGTCAGCGGACCCCGAAAGTCATGCTCCACCAATCACGTACTCCCATGATGAAGTCAGCGGACCCTGAAGGTCATGCTTCACCAATCACATACTCACTTTTGGCCTCGGTCAACGAGTAGTGCAACATCGCGCTCTGCTACACTATAGTGAACCCTAACGGATACCACTAACCATCCACACAATCGAGCAAGAACCATCTATATCAAACATAGGTACAAAACAATAATTCTCTAAAAGTGAATCCGACACACACATCCCTTAACCGAGGGATTCCACCTTGCTCGCCAAACACGTCCATTAACTTTCAATGAGATTTTCCGCATTACCACCTCGGTGATAATTTCCGAATCCAAAATCATAAGTACAATTTAACCAAAGTTGTACTCTACCACAAATCGACCAAAACTAGGTCCCAACACAAGTTTCGGATTTGCTATCTGAAATCTCCCACCAAAACCACCTCGTGCGGGAGTGTAACTCCCCCACTTGGAATTACATTCCATAACCACAATACAATCGGAGCCGAACACCACGCTAGTAGGTATAAAAGAGGTACCTAATGTCGCGTCACGTAGACTCCTTTACCAACATACATCGAGATTCAAAACACTCGATCTCAAGGGTTCCAACCACCCGACGAACCTCACGGTTCATCAATCTCAACACAAAAGCGAACACGCGCTTAACAATCGAACACCAAAACCCATTTCCATGGCTTGGTAGAACATTTCCCAAATACTAAGGAATGCTTGGTTGCACCAACTATTACGCCCTTCGCCCGACAATCCAACGTCACCATAGGGTACTTCCATTAGGAACGTCACCCATAACAACAATATGCACAACACAAGGCATTTAATCAACTCAAATTCAAATGGCACTTTAATAAATAATCAAAGGACATATTTATTAAAACAAAACGTACCTCAACGTCTCCTTGCGGCATTCGCCGCCGCCAACTCGGGACAATCCGGCTTGCGATGCCCCTCCTTATGACAATAGTAGCACATCCCGTCATCACTTCTCGGCATTGTGCACTCCCATAACTTGTGGCCCCTAACACCACAATTGAAACATCTAGGTGCACGAGAATCCAATGTACCCGTCCGTGTACCACCCGTGCTCACACTCGGACCCTTAGTCCTTTTACTCGGAGCACCATACGAAACAACCCTTCTCTCACTTGAAGGTTCACCCTTCTTGGATCATGAATACGACTCAAAACTTCTAGCCAAGTCGAATAATTCCGCAAACGATTTCGCTTGACCCCGGCTAATTTTACTTTTCAAGTCATCATTTAAGGTCCGATAGAAATCCCCCATTAACAAACGATCATTCCCCAAATACTCCGGGCAAAAACGAGCCTTTGACATAAAGGTCATCTTGAGAGTATTCAAATCCATAGATCCTTGTCGCAAATTTTGCAACTCATTACACAATTCCCACAAATCGGCTGAAGTCCGGAACTCCTCGAAGAATTCCTCCTTAAATTCGTTCCATGATAAAGCCATAAACGTTTCACCACCGACAAGATCAATCTTACCATCCAACCAATCCCTCGCCCTACCCTGCAACAAACTAGTAGCGAGTCTCGTCTTTTTCTCGGGAGGGTATTCAATAGTGCGAAAACACCCTTCTACATCCGAGACCCAAGTTGTACTTATCAAAGGATCCGGTTTCCCGTCGTACATCGGAGGTTTAGTCCTCATGAAGCTCTTAAGACAATGCTCCATTTCACTACTACTCCGAAATTCAGAATACTTCCTATCCATTTCTTCTTGAAACGCACTCATTTGCTCCGCAACGGCAGCCGCAACTCTAGCGTTAAACTCCGCGTCGTTCGTCTCGATCCCATTTCCCGTCGCCATTCTAAGGAATGCAAAGCGATTAGATCACGAACGTATAAAACACACACACCACACCGGTCCATCTTGCTAAACACTCGTCGTACATCACTTGTTAGACACGATTTGCACCCGTAATAAGGTTTGCAAGTCCTTATTACGCATACACGCCGTATCGACTCGTTAGTACAACGACCGCCTCGCTCGATGATATAAACAAACACAACAAAAATTCTACGTGATATAAACACACACGAGAATTATTATCACAACACAATAACATGTTAATAATATCCGCATTACTAATATAAATGTTAGTCCACCTACAAATAAGGCACTAACTATAACCCATTCTAACCAGTAATCCTACAAGTCCCGCAACAATTAAGCACACACAAAAGTCTAAGTCTAGGCACCTATCTCGAGTCACCTAAATCCCTTAGACCATGCTCTGATATCACTTGAAACAACCTAACCCGTATTAAAACTGGCCCATAAATTTTTTTTCCTTTTAATACGCTTTAAATAACACTTTAGGTCCCAATTGTGTTTCTATAAACATCTTTAATACAATAGAAGGTTTAATAAACCTTAAAACATTTAATACATTGATTAATTGTCCAAACGGACATACACGACCCGACTAGTTTAGTTTCCAACCAAAACCGAGCATGGTGATTTGGGACTACGCTACCCAAATCCTAATCGAATACAAAAGCAAGATCTTCTAAGCAACCTAGCCAAGATCTCTAATCCCCAAGCTTACCCGAGCCGCCAAGCATGCGAACCTATAAAAAATATCAACAACAAGAGGGTAAGCTAACGCTTAGTAAATGATAATATACTACATACATATATATGTATAAAATGGACATGCCACACAAATATCAAATATCGCATACCGAAGCATCCATGTATAAGGCAACTACACTAAGCATACCGTACGATATCTAAGCAACAAGCTAAAGATATCAACAAAGTATAAGTTCACCAACGACGATGTGAACAACGCCAATAAGCTACACCCGAAGGTTTAGCTACACCACAACAATACATTAATATATATATATATATATATATATATATATATATATATATATATATATATATATATATATATATATATATATATATATATATATACAACAATATGACAAACATCGATGTTCACAACATCCATAGTACTCAAGATCTCATGGCTAGCCCAACGAATGGTATCGTCAACATCGAACTTAAATCTCATTCGCCTATAATAATGTGGTATCGTCAACACCGAACTTTAAACCCACATATGAGGTATCGTCAACAACGAACTTTAAACCCTCATCAACGTCACTACAATAATCGTATGGCATCGTCAACATCGAACTTTAATTCCATACGTATGAGGTATCGTCAACAACTAACTTTAAACCCTCATCGACATCACAAATATACTCTAGGGTATGGTATCGTCAACATCGAACTTCAACCCATACCCCACAAATAAATAACTCATATACATACGTATATAATTATTCCACTCACAAGCCCATGTGATAATGTACACACGAAGTGTGCACCTCGCCAAAGGTGGTCAACCAAAACGCACAACCGTGCCAATTGGACATGTACACAAGTCCATCAATTCCACCTATATGTGAAGTGAGCTCTATAACCGAGAACCACTTCACCCGACCCACACCCATCCTACACATACATATGCATATAGGATATTAACACTCACCTTGTTGCCTTGAAGAATGCTTTCAAGAATCCACGACTCGTCAATGGAAAGTACCTATTCCATTATCACAAATTCAACAACACATTTAGATTGGATTTACAAACCAACCCAATTTGACACTTAGTGCAAATTCGACCCAAATGCACTTCCAAGTACAAACCGCGCCCAAACTAACCAATAATCACTAACACAAGTGATAATGGTCCTAATATGCCAATTAAACCCGAACACAAGTGTTAAACACTTATCGTTCTCAAAATCGCCCATAAACCCTAATTTTGACCCATAAGGTCAAAATCTCACCATTTACAAGTTTTGACACCAAAACATGTTTAACTCGTTTTATACTTCAGCTTAATCCATTTTAAGTTTACAAACCTCATTAAATCGACATTCGGGTTATAATCCTCAACAAACCCTAATTTCGACTCTAGTCAAAATTAGTCAACCACAAGAACCCTAAAAGTCTCCAAAACATCAATAATCACTAATACTAGTGATTATACACCACCCTCAAGTCTTAAACATGGTTAAATCATTAACCAACCCAAAACCCGCCTCTAACACTTACAAACCCGAATCTTGGTGTTAATCTCCAATTAACAACTAAATGGGTTCCATCTATGAATCATACAATCAAAAGCTCCAAATTTGAATGATGAACACGAAAATGAAATTCGAAGTTAGAGCTTACCACTAGTATCACCGTGTAGCTAAGGACGAGGAGAACAAACTTGTCAACTAAGCCAAAGATCAAAACCTGCTTCTTCCTTTCCAAAATCCCACTTGAATCACTTGAGGAATTTATGTTTTGAGAGGAAAATAGGAAAGAAAAGGAAAAAGAAATTAAAGAAAATGAATGTGTGGATGAGGTTAAAACCTCAAATCTGGCTCAAACGCGAAATGACCAAATTGCCCTTGAACCTTATTTAAAATTACAAGAATCTGGTACCAGTTTTCCCGTATCGCCGCGCCGCGACCTTAAATGTCGCGCCGCGACCTTTGCCTAGGTCTGGGATCATTTTTAATCAAGCTTCTGATCTGGATTCCAGTTAAATGCCGCGTCGCGGCCTCCTTTGTCACGCCGCGACGTTCAATGTGGTCTGACTCATTTCCTTGCATACAAGACCTCAACACCCGAACATGTCCCGAACCCTTCATACGCCTATCGTACATACACAATACACCTATAAATCATGTACGGGGAAAAATGGGGTGTTACATAAGTGTGGGGAGATTCAAATGTTCTAAAAAAAATGCTGTCTAGAGTTAGTTGTTCTGTTCTCGTGTAGTTCCGAGAATGGAATCCGATTGGTCTTTTCCGCTAGCAGACACTAAAGAACTAGTTTTCTTCCCCCATTCTGAATTTTTGTTTTGTAGGTTTTGTATGAAATTTATATGCATTTTTAAATTTAATTTTTGTGTGATTTTAAAAAACAAAAATTACTTTATTTCATTAAATTTAAAAAATGATTTCTAAAATTCATCGTAAGTTGAAGATTAGGTCATGGAACCGAAATTGCTTTACCCGAGGGCGGGGCGAAAATTTTTTTATCATTATTTTTAATTTTATTGATCTAAAGTATACCAAAAAAAAATTTAAAAAAACCAAAAATCTTTACTTTTAAAACAATCGCTTTAAAAACGACAAATTTTAAATTTTGTCGAGGGACGGACTAGGTAAACATACCGAAACTACCTAAAGTAAAAGGAAACAAAATTTTAAAAAATTATTCATTTAAATTGTTTTAATAAATAAAGGTTTTATAAACAAAAAGTATATATATATATATATATATATATATATATATATATATATATATATATATATATATATATATATATATATATATATATATATTATATATGTTTGTAGTTTATCTTATATACAAAACATGGTAAAACAGCGCACTTTCAAAGACTGACATTAAGTTCAGCAAAAGCTACTAATTTTGACGACAAGACGCAAAATATCAAATGTGATATAAAATAATATGTTTGCAAACTCGGTATTTTTAATCACTTTTCTACACTAATCACCCTCATGAATTTATAATTATATTCTGATTTCATGCAAATGAGGGCATTGCATGATCTCAAGTGTGGGGAAGGGTTAAAAATTCTCTCGGGTTTACACTTAGTTTAATTGTCAAATTTTGTGAAAATTTGAAAAATTTTCAACTAAATGAATTCAAAATCATGTTTATACATATTTATGAACGATAAAACTAGGTGTTAATGCCGAAATTATTGTTACCTCGGAGAGAACATAAATGGAGAAACAACCCAAAACGCTTGAATTCATTTAAAATGGAATAAAGGAGAATAAAAAGGCAAAGAAAGAAATATAAAAGCTAAGTGTGGGAAGAATTTACCAAGTTCTTTAAAACACATATCACATATTTGGTACAGATTATTGCAGGTACTTTTGCTTTGGACTAAACTAATCAGTTTTACCCGATTTATTGTAATACCTTTGAAAGAATATGTCACGACCCTACTTTTTCCGTTATCTCTTACCGTTAATTATTTAACGACCGTTAACTGTTATTCGTGCCACGTCATTTCTATGACCTATATTATTATTTTTGTAATAATATATTAATTATTATGTGTTAAATGAATATTTGTATTCATATTTTAAATCGTACGTTTCTACGTGTCGCGAATTTCTATCCGGCGAATCTTTTCGGTTTTCAAACCAACGGTCGAGCTTTTGAGATTTTTAAATCCTAATTATTTTAAATATGATATTTGAATGTCATATACTTATATATAGTGTTTATATATATTTTTCGTCGTGTATTTGTTATCTCTCCGAATTTTCAATCGCATAGTAGCGTTTTCTCATTTTGGGCTTCGTTCAGGCATTCGGGCCACAAGCTATTGAACATTTAGCAAATTTGGGCCAAAAAGGGGCCCACCCTTTCATTTTTGGCCGCAAATACTTCCACCCTTACCCCATTTTCTTTTTTTCCAAATTTTTATTTCATTTTATTTCTCATTTCTTTCTTAAACCTAAAACTAGCAAGTCTTTATTATTTTTCTCTCATATTTTTTTGCTCTCTCCTCCTCTTTTCTCACTTTTGGAGCCGTCAACCACCACCATAAACATCATCATCATCTTTTGATTTACACCTTGAAGATTTAGGGCTTTTCACATAATCGGATTCTACTCTTCAAGCTCTACGCGATTACATCCTTTGTTCTTTGATTTGGGTATACCTATGAACCCTAATTTTTCAATTCTTATTCATTTCTACTGATTATGTATGTATTTGATGTTATTATGATAGTATAACACTTGTGTATTGTTGTATTGATGATTGTATGCGTAGAATTGCTCGATTATATATGTTTTCGGTTTGATTAATTTGGGACAGCAGCCTTTTTGTTCATTTATGGTTATGTAACGGTTATAAAAGTAAACTTGAAGTATTTAGATGAGTTCCTCTCATCAAGAATTAATTTTAGACTCCGGATTCATGTCATTTCGATTCCCGGAGCTTAAGATATGATTAAAATGGTGTTATGTGGAGATTAAACTATGAAAATGAATTGAACCAGGTTTGGTCCGACTTTGTGACCATTTTTAGAGTCCTTAGGGTGTACTAGTGTATTAGGATTGATGATGGGATGAACTTTCATGTTTGGGTCATCGAAATCCGAGCCACGGATCACCCGTTATGACTAAAACACGTTTTTTAGCGGATTAAAGGTCCAAACTGATTAAGAGCTGTAAGTCACGACTTGGTGACTGTTCTTGGGATGTTCTTGAGCACACTAATGTGTTGGGTGGGTTGGTTAGGCGAAGATATATATAAGGCTCGCCGAAAACTGATTCCCGGGGCTCAAGCTATGACCCGATGAACTTTTGATTAAAACTTATGGTTATTAAATAAAACTTATGATATAAATAATGATTTTCATTATTATTAAATTACTTATGATATAAAAAGTAATTATTATAATTTAAAACTTATGATATATATTTATTATATCATTTAATTATTACTTATGATTTAATTAAACTTTTAATTAAACTTATGATTAATAATACTTTTATTATTAATGGAAAATACTTATGATAAGTATTAAATTTATATTATGAATTTATTATAATAAGACTTATAATAAGGATTAATTAATTATTTAATTATTATAAGGCTTAGTTATTATTTAATTATAATTTAATTATTAAATACTTATGATTTAATAATTATAATTAGAAACGTATGATATGATTAATAATTCATTATTAATTAATAATACTTATGATATGATTTAAATTTTTTTATTAATTAATAATACTTATATTATGACTAATATTTAAGTAATTAATTAAATACTTATGTTATATTAAATATATCATTTAAACTTATGTTAACTTTAATAATTCATTTTAATTTAATTAAACTTATGTTATGACATAATTATACATATTTAACTTTAATTAACATTATAACTTATATTATTATTATAACTTATACTTTTAAAATTAATGTTGACTGTGTTTGACCGAGGTTGACTTTTGAGATGACTTTCGGTTGACTTTGACTTTCAGTTGACTTTTGTTGACTTTCTAAATAAGGAAACTTTCCTAACTTAAAACTTTTAAAAATAGAAACTTTCTAAATTTGGAAACTTTCTAAAAATAGAAACTTTCCTAAAATAGAAACTTTCTAAAAATAGAAACTTTCCAAAAATAGAAAATTTCCAAAAATGGAAACCTGCTAAAAATAGAAACTTTCTAAAAATAGAAAGTGTGTGTCCGTACGCTGTTTCGATCAAACCGATGCATGTTGAGTATTGTTCTATGTCTACTTGCAATATGTACAATAGCTATCATACTAAGACTTGACATAAGTTAGTTATTTATATCGACCTGCTTTATTTATAGGTTGGCGTTGTGATCATTCCTGATCACTTTACTTCGATTGCTATTCGCTTATTTGTATGGTTACTTCGTTTGCTATTAAGGTGAGTTATAGTCCCATTTTTCTATTTTAAATCTTTTGGGATGAGAATACATGCAATTTATTTATATTTTGGACACAAGTGAAAGTTGGTTTAAATTATTCATTGTGAGTTGAACAAAAATATTCCCTAGTCTGGTAACTGTAATCACTGGTTTCTACTGGTGAACGCAAATCCTACGGATAGATCTATCGGGTTTGACAACCCCATTTCGAGCTAGTCGCGCTAGCAATTTATAATCGGAATGCTTAGTACTTTGTATTTAGTTGAAGATACACTTGTTCGGTGTATATTATTTATTGTGTTTGGCAAGGGTAAATAAATGGTTAAGTGGTTACCAGGTGGCTCACGGAAAATGGAATAATGTTTTTATATGTTTTCTAGCATATAATTTTGTGGTCTAAAAAGGGGTTTTATGTTTTCAAACATAAATTTTTATGGTTTAAATTAAATATTATTTGCAATATTAAACCTATAATTCACTCAACATTTTTGTTGACAGTTACTCGCATGTTTTATTCTCAGGTTCATGATTGATTCCTTCCGCTGTGCTTAGAGAGTCTGCATATTTATGATGGCAGCTTTTGTTAAACAATAACTTGCATTCTATTTTGATACATTTAATAGTGGATGTTGTTGCCTTTGTTTTGGTCAACTTTTGGTTAAGTAATAATGTATGGTTTTTCTAAACTTACATATTTTGGTAGATTTCCTTTATAGAAAATGATTTTTAAACAAAGAATGCAAGGTTATTTATTAAATTCATATAGAGTTATGATCAAGCTGTGGGACCAAGATAACGATGGTCGTCAAGTGTACTTTGACGGGTCGTTAAAGTTGGTATCAGAGCTGGTTTAATTCCGTTTTTGAGCGGATTAATCGTAGAGGGGGTTCTCACAGTGTTACCTGTGACAAAGCATTGGCTCTTGCCCCGTGCGGTCCCTTTCTAGGGTTAGCCGGTTTGGCGGAGATGCAGGCTATAAAATCAGTGTCTGAGGTACGCTCAGTGGTCACCCTGTTCTCAGGAAAGGCACTGGGTGGGTTTTTACCTCAACTGTGATGTTATCAAAGCTGGTATCAGAGCGTTGGTTGTAGGGAATTAGGCTGCATTGATGTCGTTACCCGAGTCAATAGGGTGCATTAGTGAGTCTAGTCTACAGCCCGACCTATAATATATTATTATATGTGATTATTTGTATCGTATTGGTATGTATATTGTTATCATACATACATCTCTATTATATTCTGAATCCGGGAGGAACTCCCATTTCGATTTAAACGTATTCTCCGACTCATGCGAACTATCCTTATAAGAACACCTCGGGTAGTGAGACCGAGGGATGTTATTCTTGACTTCTAAAATTCTCGACATTTATATGTCATCTATTATGGTTATGTATATAACGTTTGAGTTATCTTACGCGAGATGTCATTCTTGACTTCTAAATGCTCGGTATTTCAATGTTAGCTATTATGTTTATGTATATAACATTCTTGTTATATTACGTGCCTTTGTGCCGTTGTGCCTATATGCTTTGGTTTTTGAACCGAAAAATATCATTCTTGACTTTTAGAGATTCTTGGTACTTTGAAGACATTTTTATGTCATCGTTACTCCTATTCATTACTTTTGATGTTTTTGTCTCTTGTGCTATCCTTAGCACATTGTTAAAGAAATCGTTTTAGAGAAATTGTGTCGAAATTCGGGGTTGATCGCGTGTCCTGACCTCATGTAGTGCTATTGGAATGGAACTATGAATTTGCGAAAATATAATGGCGTCAGGCCAACGTGATTATATTACGTTAATTCATAAAAAAAAGTCCGAATATTGTGACATGAGAAATAGAAAGCGAGTCATAAATTTTTTTTACACTACTCATTTAGAAATTCCGATGTATTACATGACAACAACAACAACAACAACAATAATACCCAATCCCATTTGAGTGGGGTATGGGGGAGGTGGGATGTAGACAATCCTTCCTCTATCCTAGAATAAAGAGAAATCATTTCTCCGATGTATTACATGAGTAGGAAAAATATTCATTATCTTATTTATTGATATACAAGGAGCTCGTTTTAACCAAATTATCTATCTCATGCTCTATCCTTCATAACTCGCTTATTAGCAACAGCTTCGCTCGGGAACAGTTTTGTCCCAAAGACTTATGTCCTGATAATAGTCAAAACAACATTTAACTCATTGGTTTCATGACCTCGTAAAATTTTTGGTCAAATGTCGCACGACGATTCAAGTCATTTACTCGATCTTTCACGATCTTACTTCAACTTGTAAACTCTGAAATACAGATACTCTGTTTATCATCGGGAGTTTTACACATTTGTTTAATTGGGTAGTTCTCACGAGATTTATGAGTAGAAGTAATGAAAATTTTTGTCATGTATACAATTTATAAAATCATATATGTATGTATGGATTCAAATTAATAAATTTACACTTAGCTATTTCGGCTAGTATATACTAAATCATACCTTCAAAATTATTTTAAAACCACTCATTTATTGAGCTGTTTGACTAAGTCAATTTGTTTTATATAAATTGGTACACGTTGCACATACTTCTAAATTTACTAAGAACTTCATTTCGTTTATGTTGTCACATCAAACGTTTAAAGCTTTTTCAAAACTCCTTTGGTTGATTTTATCAAATTTTCGCATTACTCTACAGAGTGTTTGGATCACAGTTCTTCTCATCCTCCATTTAAGGATGAAACTTACCATCAAGTTCATTGATAGAAACTCTTACACCAATTTGGATGCCAGTTTTATAAAATTTATTGGAAAGTCTTTGCGCTCATAAAATTTTCCCTCTTATGGTTGGACATGGCCGAAATGTGGATCGATAAATCAATTTTCTGAGGTACACTCGGTGGTCACCCTATTGTAGAAAAGGCGCTAGGTGGGTTTCTACCCCAACTGTTGTATAGTGGGCATCATGGATATATATTACACTAGACCGTTTGAGGATTTATTCGTTGTTAACCGCAACACCCTCGTAAACATTAATCCTAGGATTTAATACTTTGAGGTACACAAAAATATTTTTGGAGATTCATCTCACCTGCAGTCGACCATTCTTTATAACCCATGATTGGCGTTCTTTTCATCCGCACATAAATTTAAGAATATGGATGAATCCTAGATTTCCTCACTCATTGTACAGGGAAGTTCACTCTCGTTGAAATATCACACCTTTCGTACGTCTTCCTATCAGAAATGTAATGAAAATTTCCTTTGAAGTCCATGATCCTCATTATCTCCTTTGAGAGAATTGCCTTAAATACCTATGCCACCGATGTGACTACTCCATATATTTCTTCCTTCATTGTTGCAAATACATTTCATTCGTCCCAGTTCGTCCCCTTGGGGAGCTCCTGTTTTGTTTGTTAAGAAGAAAGGTGGTTCGTTCCGATGGTGTATTGATTATCGCGAGTTGAACAAGCTTATAGTTAAAGACCGTTACCCTCTTCCGGGAATTGATGATCTGTTCGATCAGCTTCAAGGTTCGTCTGTTTATTCTAAAATCGATCTTCGTTCCGGTTATTATCAAGTGTTAAAGAATCTGATATTCCGAAAACTGCTTTTCGCACCTGTTATGGTCACTACAAATTCCTTGTTATGCCGTTTGGATTGATAAACGCACATGTTGTGTTCATGGACCTCATGAACCGTGTTTGTATGCCCTATCTGGATAAATTTGTTATTGTTTTCATCGATGACATCCTTATTTATTCCAAGAGTGATGAAGAGCATGAAGAACATTTGAAGTTAGTGCTTGATTTATTGAGAAAAGAAGAGTTGTACGCTAAGTTCTCTAAGTGTGCTTTCTGGTTAAGAGAAGTTCAATTCCTTGGACATACTGTTAGTAAACAGGGAATACAAGTTGATCCTGCTAAGATTGAGGCGATTGAAAAGTGGAAAATTCCGAAAACTCCTACTCAGATTCATCAGTTTCTAGGGTTGGCAGGTTACTATAGAAGGTTCATTCAAGATTTCTCTCGTATAGCGAAACCTCTGACTGCTTTAACGCACAAGGGGAAGAAGTATGAGTGGAAGGATGAACAAGAGACTGCTTTTCAGATTTTGAAGAAGAAGTTGATTACCGCTCCGATATTGTCACTACCTGAGGGTAATGATGATTTTGTTGTTTATTGTGATGCTTCGCGTGAAGGCTTTGGTTGTGTTTTGGTGCAACGAAAGAAAGTTATTGCGTACGTGTCACGTCAGTTGAAGATTCACGAGCAAAATTATACAACTCATGATTTAGAGTTGGGAGCTGTTGTGTTTGCGCTTAAGATTTGGAGACATTATCTTTATGGGATCAAGAGTACAATGTACACAGATCACAAAAGTCTTCAACATATCCTCGATCAGAAACAGTTGAATATAAGGCAACGAAGATGGATTGAGACTTTGAATGATTATGATTGTGAACTTTTATATCATCCGGGGAAGGCTAATGTTGTGGCTGATACGTTAAGTCGTAAAGAGAGGACTGAACCTCATAGGTTTAGGGCCTTAAATATGACCATTCGAACAAACCTCGCAAGACAGATTCTTGAGACACAACAAGAAGCCTTGAAGGAGGAGAATTTTGTAACGGGAAGGTTCGAGGCTTGAGTAAACAGTTAGAGGTACGAACTGATGGTACTCGGTATTTTACGGGATGCCTTTGGGTTCTGAAGTTTGGTGATCTGCGACAACTTGTTTTAGATGAGGCTCATAAGTTTAGGTACTCTATTCATTCCTGGTTCAGGAAAGATGTATCATGATCTTAAGGAGTTGTATTGGCGGCCTCATTCGAAGGCTGATGTGGCTACGTATATGGCTAAGTGTTTAACCTGTGCTAAGGTTAAAGTTGAACATCAGAACCGTCAGGACTTTTGGTGCAACCTGAAGTTCCCAAGTGGAAGTGGGAAGGTATTACGATGGACATTATTACGAAGTTACCGAGAGTTGTGGGTGGTTATGATACCATTTGGGTGATTGTTTACCGACTCACTAAGTCAACTCATTTCTTGCCAATTAAGGAAACAGATTCAATGAAAAAGCTTACTCATTTGTATTTGAAGGAGATTGTTTCTAGACATGGTGTTCCTGTATCCATTATTTCAGACCGAGACAGCCGATTTATATCGAGGTTTTGGCGATCTTTACAAGAAGCTTTGGGAACTAAGTTAGATATGAGCACCGCTTATCATCCTCAGACGGATGGTCAGAGTGAAAGAACCATTCAAACGTTAGAAGATATGCTACGAGTGTGTGTCATTGATTTTGGTAATGGGTGGGATAAATATTTGCCGCTAGCTGAATTTTCTTATAACAACAGTTATCATGCAAGTATTAAAGCTGCACCGTTTGAAGCGCTGTATGGTAGGAAGTGTAGGTCTCCTGTCTGTTGAAATGAGGTTGGGGATGCTCAACTCACAGGTCCAAAAATTATTCATGAGACTACCGAGAAGATCGTACAAATTAAGGAAAGATTGAGAACCGCCAGAAGTCGACAAAATAGTTATGCTAATAAAAGAAGGAACGATATTGAATTTCAGGTCGGTGATCGTGTTATGTTGAAAGTATCACCTTGAAAAGGTGTGGTACGTTTTGGTAAAAGGGAAAAGTTGAATCCTCGTTTTGTTGGACCGTTTGAGATTATTGAGAGAGTTGGACTGATGGCTTATCGTTTGAAGCTGCCACAAGAACTCAGTGCTGTTCACAATATTTTTCATGTATCGAATTTAAAGAAGTGTTTGGCCGAGACCGATAAGACTATTCCTCTGGAGGAACTTCATGTTGATAAGCAACTACATTTTATTGAGGAGCCTGTTGAAATTATGGACCGAGAGGTTAAGACTCTTAAACAGAGTAGAATTCCTATTGTCCGGGTTAGATGGAACGCCAGACGCGGTCCCGAGTTCACTTGGGAGCGTGAAGATCAGATGAAGCAGAGGTACCCGCATTTGTTCCCAGATGCTGAGTTAACCCCCGCACCTGCTTAAATTTCGGGACGAAATTTCCGTAACGGGAAGGTACTGTCACGACCCTACTTTTTCCGTTATCTTTTACCGTTAATTATTTAACGATCGTTAACTGTTATTCATGCCACGTCATTTCTATGACCTACATTATTATTTTTGTAATAATATATTAATTATTATGTGTTAAATGAATATTTGTATTCATATTTTAAATCGTACGTTTCTACGTGTCGCGGATTTCTATCCGGCGAATCTTTTCGGTTTTCAAACCAACGGTCGAGCTTTTGGGATTTTTAAATCCTAATTATTTTAAATATGATATTTTAATGTCATATATTTATATATAGTGTTTATATATATATTTCGCGTATTTGTTATCTCTCCGAATTTTCAATCGCGTAGTAGCGTTTTCACGTTTCGGGATTCGTTCGGGCATTCGGGCCACAAGCTATTGAACATTTAGCAAATTTGGGCCACAAAGGGGCCCACCCTTTCATTTTTGGCCAAAATACTTCCACCCTTACCCCATTTTCTTTTTTTCAAATTTTTATTTCATTTTATTTCTCATTTCTTTCTTAAACCTAAAACTAGCAAGTCTTTATTATTTTTCTCTCATCTTTTTTTTCTCTCTCCTCCTCTTTTCTCCCTTTTGGAGCCGTCAATCACCACCATAAACATCATCATCATCTTTTGATTTACACCTTGAAGATTTAGGGCTTTTCACATAATCGGATTCTACTCTTCAAGCTCTACGCGATTACATCCTTTGTTCTTTGATTTGGGTATACCTATAAACCCTAATTATTCAATTCTTATTCATTTCTACTGATTATGTATGTATTTGATGTTATTATGATAGTATAACACTTGTGTATTGTTGTATTGATGATTGTATGCGTAGAATTGCTCGATTATATATGTTTTCGGTTTGATTAATTTGGGGCAGCAGACTTTTCATTCATTTCTGGTTATGTAACTGTTATAAAAGTAAAATTGAAGTATTTAGATGAGTTCCTCTCATCAAGAATTAGTTTTAGACTCCGGATTCATGTCATTTCGATTCCCGGAGCTTAAGATATGATTAAAATGGTGTTATGTGGAGATTAAAATATGAAAACGAATTGAACCAGGTTTGGTCCGACTTTGTGACCATTTTTAGAGTCCTTATGGTGTACTAGTGTGTTAGGATTGATGATGGGATGAACTTTCATGTTCGGGTCATCGAAATCCGAGCCACGGATCACCCGTTATGACTAAAACATGTTTTTGAGCGGATTAAAGGTACAAACTGATTAAGAGCTGTAAGTCACGACTTGGTGACTATTCTTAGGATTTTCTTGAGCATACTAATGTGTCGAGTGGGTTGGTTAGGCGAAGATATATATAAGGCTCACCGAAAACTGATTCCCGGGGCTCAAGCTATGACCCGATGAACTTTTGATTAAAAACTTATGGTTATTAAATAAAACTTATGATATAAATAATAATTTTCATTATTATTAAATTACTTATGATATAAAAAGTAATTATTATAATTTAAGACTTATGATATATATTTATTATATCATTTAATTATTACTTATGATTTAATTAAACTTTTAATTAAACTTATGATTAATAATACTTTTATTATTAATGGAAAATACTTATGATAAGTATTAAATTATTATAATAAGACTTATAATAAGGATTAATTAATTATTTAATTATTATAAGGCTTAGTTATTATTTAATTATAATTTAATTATTAAATACTTATGATTTAATAATTATAATTAGAAACTTATGATATGATTAATAATTCATTATTAATTAATAATACTTATGATATGATTTAAATTTTATTATTAATTAATAATACTTATATTATGACTAATATTTAAGTAATTAATTAAATATTTATGTTATATTAAATATATCATTTAAACTTATGTTAACTTTAATAATTCATTTTAATTTAATTAAACTTATGTTATGACATAATTATACATATTTAACTTTAATTAACATTATAACTTATATTATTATTATAACTTATACTTTTAAAATTAATGTTGACTGTGTTTGACCGAGGTTGACTTTTGAGATGACTTTCGGTTGACTTTGACTTTCAGTTGACTTTTGTTGACTTTCTAAAAATAAGGAAACTTTCCTAACTTAAAACTTCTAAAAATAGAAACTTTCTAAATTTGGAAACTTTCCAAAAATAGAAACTTTCCTAAAATAGAAACTTTTCAAAAATAGAAACTTTCCAAAAATAGAAAATTTCCAAAAATGGAAACCTGCTAAAAATAGAAACTTTCTAAAAATAGAAAGTGTGTGTCCGTACGATGTTCCGATCAAACCGATGCATGTTGAGTATTGTTCTATGTCTACTTGCAACATGTACAATAGCTATCATACTAAGACTTGACCTAAGTTAGTTATTTATATCGACCTGCTTTATTTATAGGTCGACGTTGTGATCATTCTTGATCACTTTACTTCGATTGCTGTTCGCTTATTTGTATGGTTACTTTGTTTGCTATTAAGGTGAGTTATAGTCCCATTTTTCTATTTTAAATCTTTTGAGATGAGAATACATGCAATTTATTTATATTTTGGACACAAGTGAAAGTTGGTTTAAATTATTCATTGTGAGTTGAACAAAAATATTCCCTAGTCTGGTAACTGTAATCACTGGTTTCTACTGGTGAACGCGAATCCTACGGATAGATCTATCGGGTTTGACAACCCCATTTCGAGCTAATCGCGCTAGTAATTTATAATCGGAATGCTTAGTACTTCGTATTTAGTTGAAGATACACTTGTTCGGTGTATATTATTTATTTTGTTTGGCAAGGGTAAATAAATGGTTAAGTGGTTACCAGGTGGCTCACGGAAAATGGAATAATGTTTTTATATGTTTTCTAGCATATAATTTTGTGGTCCAAAAAAGGGGGTTTTATGTTTTCAAACATAAATTTTTATGGTTTAAATTAAATATTGTTTGCAATATTAAACCTATAATTCACTCAACATTTTTGTTGACAATTACTCGCATGTTTTATTCTCAGGTTCATGATTGATTCCTTCCGCTGTGCTTAGAGAGTCTGCATATTTATGATGGCAGCTTTTGTTAAACAATAACGTGCATTCTATTTTGATACATTTAATAGTGGATGTTGTTGACTTTGTTTTGGTCAACTTTTGATTAAGTAATAATGTATGGTTTTTCTAAACTTACATATTTTGGTAGATTTCCTTTATAGGAAATCTTTTTTAAACAAAGAATGCAAGGTTATTTATTAAATTCATATAGAGTTATGATCAAGCTGTGGGACCAAGATAACGATGGTCGTCAAGTGTACTTTGACGGGTTGTTAAAGAATAGATGGATCTACACGATGAATCAATTCCATCATTAAAAGGAAGCAAAGTCTTTCGAAAAAGACACGTGCTTCTTGATTTAGGTCAGGAAGTTGTCGTCCAAACCAGCTGTAGGTTGACGAAAAATCTAGAAAAGTCATCTCTAAAATCAGCAGAAAATCCACGGACCTCAACATCAAACAGGGTCGCCAAGTGGTCAGACTTATCCTAACCATGAGAGGATCTGTCTCGTAAAATGGGGAGGGCGCCGTGCAAATTAGCTTGATAAGACTAATGAATCAGACCCCAGAAAAGGATAATCTCCTTAAAGATTAAAAATCAGCTTTTAAGCCTGATATGACTCAATCCTTGAGATTGACTTTAAAAGATTGAGAATTACAAACTCATGGAATTCGATGATATCTAAACTCGAGCTTGAACGAGAAAATATTTTGATCAAAATTAAAACCGATTTCTGAAAAACCTATTTTCAATGCGCTCATTGCCATTGAACGTAAAATCCTAAGAATTCACCTGGAATTCATTAGGTCACCTGAACCAAATCGGGTGTCAACCGTAAGAACGGTGGTTGCATAGCATGGTCGAAGACAGGACCTTGTGCCAGACCGAAAAACTATAGGGTGATCTTTACTATTGCTCCTACAAAGGATAGTAATTGCATCCGACACGTTTTAGACCATGAACATCTGCATGTCATTAGACATTGCCTAAACAGTTGCTTGTTCAACGCTTTCCTTTACAACCGGAAGGTAGTTTACCGAAAGGTAATATACGGAGCAAGTTTACTGGACGTGTTGATTTTCCAATACAAGGTTAGCAAGTGGGTGACACAAAACCATAAGTTTTGAGCTAAAATTTTCAAATCTGAAACCCAACAAACCCTCAAAAATATTTTGCAAACAACGGTGAAGAGTTATTCCGGAAAATTTATCTAAGGTAAAAGCTAGAATGAATTTTCAAAAGATCAAATGTTTTCATAAAGATCCAATTTCCTTAGAGGATCTAAATTTTCATAATCATGTGGGACTGTAAACCACATCGTTACTATCATTGTTTATACTGCCGTATCAAAATCACTGATGCATAAAGTGTGAGAATAAAAAAAAAGTGATTCGAGTCAAGTGTGATTATTTTTAGTTCTGTATTGCTTGAGGACAAGCAACGCTCAAGTGTGGGGATATTTGATAGTGCTCCAAATGAACATATATTTAGGCACAAAATCCTTCCAATATATAAAGCTTTTTGTTATAATTGTTCTATTTTTATGTAATATTCGTTTAAATAAATAAGTGCGAAGACAAAAGAAGAAAATGACGATTTGAAGACGCAAATGACCAAAAAGCTCAAATGTACAAGATATAATTCAAGTGGTTCAATTTATTGATGAGAAACGTCTAAAAATTACAAGAGTACAAACCGCGAAACGCAAAGTACAAGATATCTCCGCGTACGAAAGGACGTTCGAAAATCCGGAACTGGGACATGAACCAACTATCAACGCGCGACGCAACGGAGCTAAAATTACAAGTCAACTATGCACATAAATATAATATAATATATAAATAATTCTTAAAATTATATATATTATATTATATATAAATAAAACATCGGCAAAACTAGAAAACATAGTGATTGGGCTGGATCCAGCTGGCCATGCGATCGCATGGTCAGGAAGACCATTATTCATGCGATCGCATGAAGCCAGAAACCTGGCCAGGTTCTATAAATTCAGCATTTTTCGACGAGTAAAACACATCTTTTTCTTTTCCTTTCTATGTAACGTAAATATATATATATATACATTTATAATATAATTTTAATTTTAAGTTAATTATAAAAAGGTTATTTTAAGAATGTTTTACGGGTTTTAAGTCGAAATTCTGTCCGTGCAATGCTACGCGATTAATCACCACTGTAAGCTATGTTCTTCCTTTTTAAATTAATGTATCGTAACTAAGTTATTATTATGCTTATTTGAGCCAAAGTAATCGTAATATTGGACTAAAAATTAAGATTGGGTTATTAGATTTTGTACCATAATTAAGGTTTGGACAAAAGACCGACACTTGTGGACATTGGACTATTGACTATTAATAGATAGGGGGTATTGTCTAATCGAATGACAAATCATTAGAATCTGTCGAACCTATCTTCAAATTAGTTAATCTAATAATTATTAAAATGATTATGTATGTTCTATTTAGTGACATTTATACGACATCTTTTATGATCATTTATTAATTATTTGGGTTGGGTAATTGATTATTCATTCTGATCAAGTGGGTAAATTAATATTCATATCACATTAAAATAGGGGTTGATTACATACAAGGATAATTGGTGTAATTGTTAACAAAGTAATAAAACCTTGGATTACACGCAGTCGATAACCTGGTGTAATTATTAAACAAAGTATTAAAACCTTGTTACAGTTCGAATCCCTAATTAGTTGGAATATTTGACTTCCGGAATAAGGTTAATTTGACGAGCATTTTATAATTATGACCGATGGACTATTATGGACAAAAACCAAATAGGTATCAAATAATCCAGGACAAAGGACAATTAACCCGGGTAACAATTAATTAAAATCAAAACGTCAAACATCATGATTACGGAAGTTTAAATAAGCATAATACTTTTATTTCATATTTCATCGTACATTTATTTACTGTCATTTTAATTACTGCAATTTACTTTATCGCAATTTAAATTCTATCATTTATATTTTCGTCATTTATTTTTACGCTTTATTTAAAATCGACAAACCGGTCATTAAACGGTAAAACCCCCCTTTTATATTATATTATTACTAGTTATATATATATATATATATATATATATATATATATATATATATATATATATATATATAGTTGTTAAAAATATAGTACGTATCACTAGCTCCCTATGGAACGAACCGGACTTACTAAAAACTACACTACTTTACGATTAGGTACACTGCCTATAAGTGTTGTAGCAAGGTTTAGGTATATCCACTCTATAAATAAATAAATAACTTGTGTAAAATTGTATCGTATTTAATAGTATTTCGCAGTAAAATTATAACTATTTCGTATACACCTCTGCGCACATCAGAATCAGAAGATGAGCTCGATGATGGGAAGAAGACTGATTACTTTGCATTTATGGCTGAGACTTCTTCATCAAATAACGCTCAACACGTATCTTCTGATCCATCTACTATTATTGAATGTGTTAAATGCGATGAATCTAAGGTAACAATAGGTAATTTAATAAATGCATATGCAGAGATGAAAGAAAAATGGCACGCAGACCATGTGATCACTAAGTTTGAAAATGAATTGAAAGAGCAAATCAAAGTTTATAAAAAACAACTTCACGATCTCAAATGCTATAATTTTGACATAAATCAAGCTTTAATTAAACGTGTTGACACAATTAATGAACTAAAGAAAGAAAATGAATGCGTTAAAGCCGATTTAGAGGCAATTACAATTAGAATGAAGTGTTGGGCAAGTGCATCACACTGGAATGCATTAATGGTGGAACTTAATGACACCAAGGGAAAGGGTATTGGATATAGTTCTGCATCTCCTCCTTTTCAGAACACATTTGTTAATGCAAACGTAGTTGACGGTCGACCAGAAGATTGTATCCCTCCTAGTTATGAAGATTATGTTGAAAAGAATAAAAAACGTAATTTAACTAAGAATATAACTTCTGATGATACTGCTGAAGGTGCTCTAGATCATGAGGAAGATAGGAAAACTGGGTTAGGAGATAACTCTAAGACAAGTAGAGTTTAAACACCGAAAGGTCTTGTTAAAATTTTAAGAAATCCTAAATTTGCTAACATACCAGTTCCTCCTGTTACACCTACGCCTGTTCCAATAAATAAAACAAATGATTCTCATGTGTTTGTAAGAACACAAGATCCGTCATCTTCAAACTCTAATAATGTGTATGAATTTAGAGGACATAGGGAGTTTCGTCAATGTTTTAATTGTGCTATTTTTGGACATATTGCTGCTAATTGTCCTAGAAGATATAGATCACCCAGACTGAAGATTGATCTCACATATGATGATCGCAGATCATCTTATGCTCATAAAACAGTTTCACCTGTTAATGATGAAGTTCGTGTTAAAAATCATACGACAAATGTTGTCTATGGAGAGTATAAGAGAAAGAACTTCAATAGGTCAATTTCTCCTGTGAAGATTAAGGTTCCTAAACAGGATACTGAGGTAAGAGTTGCCAAATCAAGTGATCATAGTGGAGCTTTTGAACCAAAGGAACGATCGCCTTCGAAAAAAGCTAGTCGTCGAAAATACTTTTCTCGTACTAGACCACGAGTGAATCGCTCGGAAAATGAGCAAAATGTGAAAAACCAGAAGACCAATATTGCTACTTCTAAACTGTCTAAGTTTACGGTTTCTAATGATGAGATTCCACCTGACTCAAACGGGAAATGGATGGAAGTTCAAGCTATGGGTGTTAATGGACAACCTACTGCCGTCCGGGCGTGGGTTCCCATTATCAATTAATTTTCTTAATATGATGTGCAGGGGACCAGGGTACCTGCAAACAACACCTGGATAGTGGATAGAGGCGCGTCGAGATATATGACTGGACAGCTATCTCTTCTTTCGGATGTACACCCAATTAAGGGAGGTTATGTAGCATTTGCTGTAGATAAAGGAGGTTACATTTTTGCTCAAGGTTTATTGAAGAATGAAAAAGTTAGTTTCGACAAAGTGAACTATTGTCAAGAGCTTGCAAACAATTTGTTGTCAGTTTCACAAATCTATGAAAAATCTTTCAAGGTAGCATTTGATGACGAATTCAGCTACATTTTAAAGCCAGAGTTTGTGATTCCTCATGAAATGATTTTGATGAAGGCTCCTAGACAAGCTGATTTATATATGCTAGATATGAATGTTGCTACTTCAACTACTGAACATCATCAAGATTTTGTTTCTAAAGCGACTGAACAAGATTCTATTACTTGGCACAAACGCATGGGTCATTTAAGTTTTCAAAAAATGAATCACCTTGTCCACAACAATCTTGTAGAAGATGTTGATCTTCGATCTTTTCAAATACCAGGAACATGTGTTCCGTGTAAAAAGGGTAAGCAGAGCAAGAAAGCTCATAAGCTGGTGAAGTATAATCCAATCTCTGCTCCACTTGAATTGTTACATATGGATCTTTTCAGTCCAATTCATTTTGAAAGCATTGATGGAAGTAAGTATTGTCTGGTTGTAACTGATGATTATTCAAGATTTTCTTGGGTAATGTTTTTGAAAGAGAAGTTCGATATGTTTGAGAACTTGAAAGTGCTAATCAATCGATTAGAGACAGGTTTCAATTTAAAGGTAAGAAAGATTCATTGCGATAACGGTACAGAATTCAAGAATTAGTATCTTGCAGGTTTTTGTATCGAAAAAGGTATCAATATGCAGTTCAGTTCTGCATACGCTCCTCAGATGAATGGTGTTGCTGAAAGAAAGAATAGGGTATTGATAGAGACAGCTAGAACAATGCTAGCAGATTCATCGTTACCTATTCATTTTTGGAGTGAAGCTGTTGCGACTGCATGTTACACTATGAATCGAGTTCTGACTGTTAAACGACTGGGTAAAACTTGCTATGAGCTATTGCATGGGAGAAAACCATCTTTGAAGCATCTAGAACCATTTAGTGCACCATGTACCATCTTGAAGAGAAAACCAGGAAGTAAGTTTGATTCAAAAGTGGTTACTGGAGTATTTCTTGGGTATAGTTCTCCTAATAAGCGAGTTTTCAAAAACGAGACAAGATGTGTCGAAGAATGGTCTGAAGTTGATGTCCAGAGGAATTATACGAAGAGTGCTTCTAAGAGTCATCCTTGGATTTATAACTATGATGAGCTGATTAGCTCATTCAATCTTGCTCCAGATCAGATGGAGAATGAAGTTGAGTTACAAATGCTGTTTGATTTAC
The DNA here is from genome assembly GCF_046630445.1 of Rutidosis leptorrhynchoides. Classification (NCBI taxonomy): domain Eukaryota; kingdom Viridiplantae; phylum Streptophyta; class Magnoliopsida; order Asterales; family Asteraceae; genus Rutidosis; species Rutidosis leptorrhynchoides. The sequence continues at coordinate 66,771,522 of NC_092341.1, read as the reverse complement.
AAAATGAATCAGAAGTATATGCATCTACACCAACTCCAACTCCATTACCCACTGTCAATGAACCAGTTCAAGATTCAGATCAAGATGTTGATCCAGTTTATGATACCTGTGGATCTGATATTTCAAGTGAGAATTCTAATAATCATGAAGATATTGGTGATACTACGAATCTACATTATGAGATACCTGTTCCTGCACAACCAGTTCCCAGAACTACAGCTGATCATCCTAGAGAGAATATTATTGGAGATCCAAATGCATGTGTTAGAACAAGAAGGCAAGTTCAGTTTGATGGTCAAGTTGATACTCACATGACAGCTTTTACTGCATACTAAGAGTACTCATGTCATATTTCTAGAATAGAGCCAAAGACAACAAAGGAAGTCTTGAAACATGTTGATTGGGTTATGGCAATGCAAGAAGAGATTCAGCAATTCTATCGTTTAGATATTTGGAAGCTAGTTACTAAGCCGCATGGTGCTAAAGTAATTGATCTCAAGTGGGTTTGGAAGTGCAAATTTGATGAAGATGGCAATGTTATCCGTAACAAAGCAGGATTAGTTGCTAAAGGTTATCAGCAAGATCCTGAATTCGATTATGATGAAGTTTTTGCTCCTGTTGCCAGATTGGAAGCTATTCGCATTTTCTTGACTTTTGCTTCATTTATGAAGTTCAAAGTGTTTCAAATGGATGTCAAGAATGGCAAGCTGAATGAAAGTGTATATGTCAATCAACCACCGGGTTTTGAAGATCATCTTCATCCTGACAAAGTTTATCGTTTAAGAATAGCCCTATATAGTTTACATCAAGTCCCAAGAGCTTGGTATGGACGTTTGTCAAGTTATCTGATCGAAAAAGGTTATCAAATGGGCACGGTAGATTGTACTCTGTTCACGAAGGTTAAAGATGATGATATTATTTTGGTCCAGATCTATATAGACGACATTATTTTCGGTTCTACTAAGCAAGAACTCGTCAATGAGTTCGAGCAGGTTATGAAGGACGAATTCGAAATGAGCAAATTGGGTCTCTTACACTACTTTCTTGGTTTGCAAGTCGAACAGACTGATAATGGAATTTTTCTTCATGAAGAAAAGTATGTAAATGATATACTCGAACGTTTCGGTATGACTCAAGAACATCCTGTGTCAACCCCGCTAGCTGTGAATCATGGTATTTCATTAGATTGTGAGGGGGAGCCTGTTGATCCTACATACTATCGAGCAATCATCGGATCGCTCATGTATCTCACTGCATCAAGGCCGGATATTATGTTCGCAACATGTTTGTGTGCTCGTTATCAAGTTAATCCGAATACAGTTCATCTTACAGCTGCTAAAAGAATTCTTCGCTATCTGTTACATTCTCCAAATCTCGGCATCTGGTATTCGAACAAAGACAAGTTTGATCTTGTAGCATATAGTGATTCAGACTATGCAGGTTGCAAAATCAACAACAAATCTACATCAGGAGGATAGGTGAAAGGCTGGTGACCTGGCAGTGTAAGAAACAAACTGCAGTTTCGCTTTCTACGTGTGAAGCTGAATATATCGCTGCTGCTAGTTGCTGTTCGCAAGTTGTTTGGATCCAACAACAACTTCGCGATTACGGACTAAGAATCTCTTTCTCTCCTCTTTATATTGATAATACTGCTGCTATTACAATTACTAAGAATCATGTGCAACATTCTAAGACTAAACACATAGGTGTTAAATATCATTTTCTTAGGGATTGCCATGAGAAAAAGAAAATTGAGGTTAAGAGAATAGGTACTAAGGACCAGAGGGCTGATCTTTTCACTAAGGCTTTTGATAAACTTAGGTTCTTGCTACTTTTAGAGATGAATGGCATTGTTGATCGAGACAAAGTGATTTCAGATGTTGTTTGTGAGGGTTAATTAAACTTTTAGACTTTGCATGTAGGATGCATGACATATAGATTTTAGTTTCTTATTATCTGTATTGCACATTTTTGCTTCCTGTCTGCATTTCTCTGCATGATTTTTCTCATGTTTGCATGCTAGTCTGTAGTTATTTTCTGTTTCTTTTGTTAAAATGCTAAAAGACAAAAAGATTTTATGTTTTAGTATTTTAGGGGGAGTATATGTTTCAACAGAAAATACCTAAAAAGTGTAAAATGCCTCACCAAAAAACCCTAAAAAGTTGAAAAATTCCGAAAATGAGCTTGTTTTGATTAATATGATGGAGATGAAGAAATTACTGTACTGAGAATTGATATATTTGATTAGTAAGGACTGATTTAAACATTTATGTTTATCTGTTGTGTGATATACTGATAGATGTGACTTATGAATTCTTGGCATTAGACAATCATAATAAGAATAACAATCATCTAAGATTCAGAAGTCATGAACGATCTGTAGCGTTTTAAGGTAGTGTAAGACCCAAATATTTATTGTACATAATGTATTTAGGGTGTACGATGCGTATATGAAGTGTACGTGTTGTTTGCTCGAACGTCGAAGGAAACTGGACGTTGTCTGAAGTGATAAGGTGTGTACGTATCGTTTCAACCTCAAATAAAGTTTGTGTTGATGTTTCAAATCCCTACCATTGGAAAGAAAATCTTATTATGTTTCCAACGATATTTGATTCATCGAAAACGGAGCTACGGTCAAAAAGTTATGGCCAAAACAAGTTTCTGAAAACTGACCTGTAGGTTGGAGCGGCGCTCCACCTTTCGGCGCGGCGCGCCGAACCCGTCTGTTGCAATTTTTAGCCTTTTTAAAAGGTCTAAATGAAGGGTACTTTGGTCTTTTCACTTGGGGTCGGTTTGGGGTCATCAAAACTGATCCATTGATCATTTTGGACCACATTTCACTCATCAAACACTCTCATCAAACCCTAGAGTGAGAAACCCATTGTAAGTGAGAGAAAGCTCCATTTGGAGAAGAAGAAGTTTGATTCGGGTCAAGTCTCAAGTATTAAAGTTGTTCTACTCGTCAACGGCATCATTTTGGCGGTATTGGTAAGTTCAAACTTCGAACTTCATCTTTGTAATTTGATATTCAAGTTTAGAGTTTTGAACTAGTTAGTTATAAAACTCTTTTAGGAGGTGAAATGGGTAATTGTAACTAGTTATTGTTGAGGTTGGTGGGTTTAGGATTGGATGATGATATTGTTGGTTTGTAAACTAATTTTGTTGATGAAATCACTAGCTAACTTGGATTGTTAGTGATTTGGGGTGTAAGTTCACAAATTGGGTGTTTTGACTAGTTTTAGGTCAAAATGGGTTTTTGTGTAAATGTTGGTCTAAATTGCATTTAAAGCCTAAAAGAGGTGTATTTAGGTATTTCGGGAACGCGGGAAATGGTCTCGTTAGTTTTGGACTTTCGAGTATCGTTAAAAGTGCAAAAAGACGTAGATTGCACTTTATGTCAATTTGGGTGGGTCGTGAGTCCAAATGGGGGATTAGTTGATCAAACCTTGTGCAAAATGTATTAGTGGGACATAATCACTATTCGATTGTGATTATGAGTGGTTCAGGTGAGATTTGACTTAGTCAAAGTTGGTCAAGTGTATATAGTCGAAATTACACTTGTGATGTGTTAAGTCGAATAGGCTTAAGTTGTAGCTTATTTGCATGTATGATTTGCGTAGGTGATATACGTGAAGTCGGTGGAAGGAGTTCAAGTTTGCGAGTTGCACTTCTTTAAGTAATCGAGGTGAGTGGAATATTTATACATGTATGTATGTGGTTTATTTACTCGTACGCGATGTGGGCCTTTGGTGCCACATCGTGAGTAGTGGGCGTTATGTCACAAGATGGTGACATATTTGTTGGTATGATGGGATGGGAACTACAAGTCGGTAGTGTCTCGACAGGTTATTCACAAGTCGGTGACACCTCATAGTGGTTCACGGGGCGGTGACCCTTAGTAGTTGGTTGGTGTTTCACAAGTCGGTGTCACCATAAGTCGGGGAAGTGATTCACGAGTCGGTGACACTTCATAGTGTTCACAAGTCGGTGACACTAGGTGGTGCTTCACAAGTCGGTGATGCCACATGGAGGTTCACAAGTCGGTGACCCATATGTATTGATGGGGGTTCACAAGTCGGTGATACCCTTGAGTGATTCACAAGTCGGTGACACCCTATAGTGTTCACAAGTCGGTGACACTTAGTGGCGCTTCACAAGTCAGTGATGTCACATGGAGTTCACAAGTCGGTGACCCATAGATATTAGTGGGTAGTTCATAAGTCGGTGACACCCTTTGATGAGTCACAAGTCGGTGACAACATACGAGTGAGACTCGACGTTATTGGTCGTCTACAAGTCGGCAGTGCCATAGCAGGGAACGGTTTGTTATATTTATGCATTATTGTGATTTAGTATATTATTGTGGCGATTTATATACTATCTGTCAAACCCCGTCCAAGTCCCCCTGGACGAAATCATCAATATCTGGTTCCATTGCGATGATCGACGCCAAGTAATGCCCTTAACATGAGCTAATGCACAGCGGAAGACTTAATTCGTACCTGAGAATAAACATGCTTTAAAATGTCAACATAAAGTTGGTGAGATATAGGTTTGATGCTAGCAGCGTTATAACTATGGACCACAAGATTTCATGTTTATACATAATACACTCCTCGTGTATGAAAAGTCGTTGAGCACTTGGTAACCATACTTAACATTTAAATCACAACAGCATATTTTTAAATAAACCCTACACCGTACCAAGTGTAGTAACGAAACGAAGTACTGTGCAACCGTTTAAAACTGGTCGTCCAGCCCGGTTGGGGTTGTCAGGCCCGATAGATCTATCAACAGGATTCGCGCTTACGCTCCTCACGTAAATATTAGCTACCAAGTATAAAGAAATATGCCATGGTACAACTCAACGTAGATTTTTGATTACTTGTGTCCATAACGTAAATCATTTATAAAAACAGCGCATGTATTCTCATCCCAAAAATATTTAAAGTTCAAAAAGGGACTATATACTCACCGTACTGTATTTTGTAGTAAAAATACATATAACATCATTGAACAAGTATAGGGTTGGCCTCGGATTCACGAACCCTTTTAGAAATTTCCCTAAAAAGATTTGCAGCAGACGGGACTCGAACCCCTGACCCCTTGAACGCCCATCACTCGCCTAGACCATCTGGGCTGTGCCAAATTTTCTGAAATAAACCGATCCTAATTGTTTTTAACCTATTTGTTTTTCTGTTTCATCATCATTTCATCATCTTTTCTACCATTTTCATAATCATAATCATGATACGATTTCTATCATCATTATCATCTTATTACTTTATTCATCATAACGTCATCATGATCGTGATGCCAAAATCATTCATCATCTATATTATTTGCGTTTTAATCTAAACAGCAAATGATCATCGAAACAGTTTCATCCCCATTTAACACGTCGGCCCACTGAACACATTGGCCCAATAGAGATTTGAAGGACTTTGGCCCAAGCATAAAATGAAAGGATCTCAGCCTTGAAGACATGGCCCGTTACAAAAAAAAAATTGTTTAATATCTTAATCGGTGGTGGGGTTATCAAGTTGTTGTGGATTATCAAATGGTGATTTGTGGGTCATAATGGGAAGAAAGAAAAAAAAAAAAAAAAAACGTAGTGGCTGTATCATTGATTTGTTACACGAGAATATAAGTGGGGTTGTTAGTTCTTAAAGTGTCGGCCATGGAGTAGATAAAGGAGAAAAAAAAACGCCACTTGTTTAACCCTTCATCATCATTTATATATAACTTAACACTATCATTATCCAAATATTAATCTCATGCATAACCTCATCGAATATGAACACAAAACCGAAGCAACCCGATTTCATTTTATTGGTGCTGTCTTGATATCATAAAGAAATTTACAATAATAGCCGATTGGTTATCTGTGGTGGGTATCGGGTTAAACAGCAAACGTAAAAGTAAAAGAAGAAGAAAAGTGGTGTATTGTGGGGTTGTGGTTCAAAGAAGATAGTGAAAGAAAGGTGATGATCACGTATAATCAGTAGCAGCTCGAGTAACAGGTGCAGTAAGTATTTGGGTTTGTATCGTGGTTGATTCTTAACCATACGGATAGTAATAACAGAGTTACACAAGAAGATGTTTGGGTCGAAAATTTTGTAACTAGACATAGATAGTTGCTTGTTGATCATAGTTTAATGAAGGTTAAGTGATAATGGTATTGAGATTAAGTTTTTCACAACCGAAGTTAGAGACGATGTTTCGGTTGTAGTTGTGATGTACCATGGTAGTTGTGGGTTTGATGGTGATGATAAAGTGGTCATGATGGTGTTCTTGATTCAAATCGAAATAGATGATAGATATGAAGGTGGCGGTTGTAATGATATATGGTTATGGATGGTGAATTGTAGTAGAGTGTGTCATGGTGTTATGACGATGTTTCAAGTTAGGTGTCTCCCGTTTGAAGGTGATGGGTAAAAGGAAGGGATTTTGAATAATTGCTGCTCAAATCAAGGAGCGATCAAATTGATATATAGGGTTGAAACGATTTCAGTCACGGGTATACAGAAGAAAGAAAGAGACAGATAGAAAGATAAATACATTAAGCAGATAGAATTACGCGTTTATATCTGTTTTCGTTTTCTTTTTATAAATATATAAATATAAATATTGATTATATTTAATATTAATTGTAATAATTATCATAATAATTATATTATTACTAATAATGATAATAATTATTATTAATAATAATGTCAATAATATTAATAATAATAATTTAATGTTGATACTCCCTTTATTTACATATAATGAAATATTATAAGTATTTATATAATATTTTAATTTACAATATTCATACAATTAATTATGTATAGAAACTATATACGTATTACATATGTAATACTTTGTTAACGTTATAAATTAATAAGTATATAACGTATATACACATAAATGTTTGTGAATCGTAGGCATGGTCAAAAGGGTAACTGATTATCCGAATATAGATTTCAAACTTTCTAGACTCAACATTTCAAATTTTTGCTTATCGTGTCAGAAATATATAAAGATAAGGGTTTAAATTTGATCGGAAATTTCCGGGTCGTTACAGTACCCACCCATTAAAGAAATTTCGTCCCCGAAATTTGGTAGAGGTCGTCATGGATAACAATAAGAATGTTTTCATGACAAATATGAGGTGATAATGGAGTTTTATCATTATTGAGAGATATAGATAAAACGATTCGATCATGTGAAGCGTACGAGTGAAGCTATCACAAAAGAGTGAAATGAGTAAATACGGAATCGTTTTAACCGATGACGTGATTATGATTGACTTCCGGGATTTAAGTGATTTAAAGGAAATCTTACGTAATAAGATTTGGTTCTTCAGTGATTTAGGAAATCAGAATCTTATTTGATTTAATGCAATAATTTGCTCCGATTTCTCTGTCAGATATATTGCTATAAATCTACCCCTTCATTTCCTTATTCTCCACACCTTCTATTCTTCCTCTACTCATTCCTTAATATACTCCATCCAATCCTGATTCTTATTATACTTCTAAATTTCACATCTTTCATTCTTCTCTTTCATCTGCCGCCAGAAAAACCTATTCACTTTTATGATTTCCTTGGAATTATAATGTTTCTAATTCTCCCGTGTCTTTACATTGCAATAAGTATTGATATACACGGTTTGTAGTTTCTGGGTGGTTGTTTGGTTTCATATCTTTTCTTATACTTCGATGTCCTTGCTTTTGTTTTCTATAATCATTGCAATCCACAGTTAATGCTCTTTCCTAATTGCTGCGATTTTTACTGTATTTTTTTTTTCGGAGCTTCATTCTTTTTCTTTTCCTCCTTTTCAACTAAGCATCTTTTGTAATGGTCCGGAATTCGTAGGTATGAAATTCAGAATTAACATAGCTAATGCTCTTAGAAGGAAATGGTAATGACACGATTTTGATTTGTCAAATCACCAACATATCCAGGAAAATAGAACTTTCAAGATGATATGTTCTTGATATGTTTGGAGATTAAATAGAATGTAAGAGCCGTGTAACATGGCATATGATGATGGTACTGTAAATCATCACATTCCATTAGAAACTCAACATGACTTACTGTAATATAATGAAGTTGATCAAGTTTCATTACATTATACTAATTCATGCATCAGTTCCCAACACTGCTTCAGAACATTCCTATTTTAAACTCGAAGGTTCCAGAATTTAGAAACTAGCACAGTTTTTTTTTTTGTTGTAACGCAGATATTACGGAGAGATAAATGATCTCAGATAGGAATAGTTGTGAAAATATCTCCAGAAATATGGAGAATATGTATAACGGAAGATATGAAGATACCTTATAATATCTAAGATAAGATGATGATGAAGAATATCATCTGTAAGGATTTAGAATAAGGAGTAGAGTTCATACTAACGATTTCAGCAGGCACTGAATCATTTGGATCCTTTGAAGACAGGTTCAGTTTTCACGATTTGTTCACGGCCTCCTTTATACTTTGCTCAATTCGTCTTCCTTCTTTGTTTCTATGTTTTACCAACACACCGTGCTTTATCGCCAAACTTTTGACTGTTAAAGTCGTTCACAGTTTTTGCTGCTTCATTAGCATTTCAAGAACTTCTTCATAGTTCCAGGTGTTTTTAAGAAATTTTACATTCGAAGTATGAAATTCTTAGGGTAGATGTTATAGATATAACTGGGGATGTTCTGCGAGATTTTCAAAATACTGATTGCAGATTCCGCCAAAGAGATGACAATCTGCTGGTACATCTGCTGATGATGTCGTGGAATAAAAAAAAAGCTCTTCGGTAATAACGGCGAAAGGACAGCGTATATATGTCGAGGTTAGAGTAAGACTAGTCTTGCTAAGAAATCAAGGTTAACTTGCTGGAGCTGTGACAAAATTGGCTAATTTGGAAAGAAATCGTAAGGTTGTTTTTGCTAATAAGTGATAAGAAATTCGACACGGATACATTTTAACTATATCTTCGGTTTCGAAAGTTTTTCAGGTGCATAACTGTATGCATAAATCTTTCTTCCGTAAACGAGGTGCGACTGGTTCAACTTCTCGATCGAGGTGTTTTCAAGAATCATGAAAGGTCTGAACGCGGATTGTAATTGTCAAGATAAAGTTGAGGTTTAAGATGAAATCAAGTGGCAAACTTGAAGAATTGTTTAGTTTCATATGTTATAATCAATATTTTAATTCTTTTTAATTGTCCAAAGTTAGCAGTCCAATAGTCCGATAGTCCAATAGTTCAATAGATCAATGATTCATATATAATTTAATATATAATATTCGAATTAAATAATACGTATCATGACCCGTGCACCGGTCTCAGTATTGATCACAACTCAAAGTATATATATATTTTGGAATCCACCTCAACCCTGTATAGCCAACTATGGAGTGTCTATGGTCGTTCCGAAATATATATATAGATGGGTCAATATGATAGGTCGAAACCTTGTATACGTGTCCCGTTATTTAAAGTGCGTAAATTAAATAAATATATCATGACCCATTGCACAACGTGTTGTCTCAGAATTAATCCGACGTATTGTTGTACATGTGTCCCGACGGTATGTAAAGTGCGGAAATTAAATAACAATAAATAAAATTGCGAGAATGTAAATTGCGATAAATTAAATGTTAATCAGTTAGCTGGAAATAGTTAGCTAGGAATAGTTAGCGTGGAATCTTAACAATATTTCAATTAGTTAATTCGTTTGTTTCTAACAAATTTTATTTTGTCCAATGTTTTCTTCATTATGCCACTTGTTGGATTCTGATAGGTCAAAATCCATATATGAAATTGAATGAAAATGGTTATTCTGTGGTGAACGGATTTGTATATCGTTGGTTGTAAGTAGGATAGTAAATAACGGTTGAATCAGATTTGAAGGATGTACAGTATAACTTATTAAAGTGAAATCTAAATATTCCTCGGGTACTACCTACCCGTTAAAATATTTTCATCATTAACAGTTTGTACGAAGAGAATTTTAATTACAATCTTTATGAAAATATACTTGCATATATATTTTCTTCAGATGTAATCATGGATCTAATGAGTCAATAAGATATCAAACTCATTTAATTTATCGTTAATACTAGATTACATAATCTCTGAAACTTTAGAAATTACATAATCATCATGTCAAACGAAGATAAATGAGATAGAACGATACGTAAAGCGAAGATAATCGATGTAGAACGATATGTAGAACGAAGATCATACTCGAAGTATAGATGAGGATATTGAGGCGTGTGATGTTGATATCCGAGTGATGTTGAGGTTTACGACACGGTTGTGATTTGGAGGTGATAAGGGTACTGTCGGCGGTTGTTGATGGTGGTACGGATATGCTCCTGGTGCTTGTAACCTTCGCACCACATTCTCCAAAGCCACTACTCGTGCGCGAAGTTCGTTGACTTCTTCTATTATACCGGGATGATTGGCAGTTGGAACGAGCGAATGAATAAGATTCGAAATATGGGATAGTATATAATCATGACGGGATACTCTAGAAATAAGAGAGAAAATGGTTTCTCGAACAGGTTCGCCGGTAAGTGCTTCAGGTTCATCGCCAAAAGAGCAACTCGGTGGGTGGAAAGGATCTTCGTCGTGAAATGATTTTCGAATATAGAATGATATTCTAACTTCATAGAATATCTATGTATATAGTACTAAAGATTTTGTAGGCTACGGAGGAATTTACGGCATATGTCAGGCAAATCTACAGATGCGCCAAGATATGATTTATCAGATACGCTAAGATATGAATTTTGTCTATACACTATCGATGCAGTAACTGCAGTAAGACATGTCTAGACTTATGAATGATAAGCAGGCAATTCCCTAAGGATGATAAGCAGATGGTTTCCGACTAGAAATGATAAGCAAAACTTTTTGACATGTAGACACGGTCAAAGTCCAGACTCACTAATGTATCCTAACAACTACTAGTCAGACACACTAATGAAAGACCTGGTTCGCTAAGACCACCACTCTGATACCATTCTGTCAAACCCCGTCCAAGTCCCCCTAGACGAAGCCATCAATATCTGGTTCCATTGCGATGATCGACGCCAAGTAATGCCCTTAACATGAGCTAATGCACAGCGGAAGACTTAATTCGTACCTGAGAATAAACATGCTTTAAAATGTCAACATAAAGTTGGTGAGATATAGGTTTGATGCTAGCAGCGTTATAACTATGGACCACAAGATTTCATGTTTATACATAATACACTCCTCGTGTATGAAAAGTCGTTGAGCACTTGGTAACCATACTTAACATTTAAATCACAGCAGCATATTCTTAAATAAACCCTACACCGTACCAAGTGTAGTAATGAAACGAAGTACTGTGCAACCGTTTAAACTGGTCGTCCACCCCGGTTGAGGTTGTCAGGCCCGATAGATCTATCAACAGGATTCGCGTTTACGCTCCTCACGTAAATATTAGCTACCAAGTATAAAGAAATATGCCATGGTACAACTCAACGTAGATTTTTGATTACTTGTGTCCATAACGTAAATCATTTATAAAAACAGCGCATGTATTCTCATCCCAAAAATATTTAAAGTTCAAAAAGGGACTATATACTCACCGTACTGTATTTTGTAGTAAAAATACATATAACATCATTGAACAAGTATAGGGTTGGCCTCGGATTCACGAACCCTTTTAGAAATTTCCCTAAAAAGATTTGCAGCAGACGGGACTCGAACCCCTAACCCCTTGAACGCCCATCACTCGCCTAGACCATCTGGGCTGTGCCAAATTTTCTGAAATAAACCGATCCTAATTGTTTTTAACCTATTTGTTTTTCTGTTTCATCATCATTTCATCATCTTTTCTACCATTTTCATAATCATAATCATGATACGATTTCTATCATCATTATCATCTTATTACTTTATTCATCATAACGTCATCATGATCGTGATGCCAAAATCATTCATCATCTATATTATTTGCGTTTTAATCTAAACAGCAAATGATCATCGAAACAGTTTCATCCCCATTTAACACATCGGCCCACTGAACACATTGGCCCAATAGAGATTTGAAGGACTTCAGCCCAAGCATAAAATGAAAGGATCTCAGCCTTGAAGACATGGCCCGTTACAAAAAAAAATTGTTTAATATCTTAATCGGTGGTGGGGTTATCAAGTTGTTGTGGATTATCAAATGGTGATTTGTGGGTCATAATGGGAAGAAAGAAAAAAAAAAAAACGTAGTGGCTGTATCATTGATTTGTTACACGAGAATATAAGTGGGGTTGTTCGTTCTTAAAGTGTCGGCCATGGAGTAGATAAAGGAGAAAAAAAAACGCCACTTGTTTAACCCTTCATCATCATTTATATATAACTTAACACTATCATTATCCAAATATTAATCTCATCCATAACCTCATCGAATATGAACACAAAACTGAAGCAACCCGATTTCATTTTATTGGTGCTGTTTTGATATCATAAAGAAATTTACAATAATAGCCGGTTGGTTGTCTGTGGTGGGTATCGGGTTAAACAGCAAACGTAAAAGTAAAAGAAGAAGAAAAGTGGTGTATTGTGGGGTTGTGGTTCAAAGAAGATAGTGAAAGAAAGGTGATGATCGTGTATAATCAGTAGCAGCTCGAGTAACAGGTGCAGTAAGTATTTGGGTTTGTATCGTGGTTGATTCTTAACCATACGGATAGTAATAACAGAGTTACACAAGAAGATGTTTGGGTCGAAAATTTTGTAACTAGACATAGATAGTTGCTTGTTGATCATAGTTTAATGAAGGTTAAGTGATAATGGTATTGAGATTAAGTTTTTCACAACCGAAGTTAGAGACGATGTTTCGGTTGTAGTTGTGATGTACCATGGTAGTTGTGGGTTTGATGGTGATGATAAAGTGGTCGTGATGGTGTTCTTGATTCAAATCGAAATAGATGATAGATATGAAGGTGGCGGTTGTAATGATATATGGTTATGGATGGTGAATTGTAGTAGAGTGGTGTCATGGTGTTATGACGATGGTTCAAGTTAGGTGTCTCCCGTTTGAAGGTGATGGGTAAAAGGAAGGGATTTTGAATAATTGCTGCTCAAATCAAGGAGCGATCAAATTGATATATAGGGTTGAAACGATTTCAGTCACGGGTATACAGAAGAAAGAAAGAGACAGATAGAAAGATAAATACATTAAGCAGATAGAATTACGCGTTTATATCTGTTTTCGTTTTCTTTTTATAAATATATAAATATAAATATTGATTATATTTAATATTAATTGTAATAATTATCATAATAATTATATTATTACTAATAATGATAATAATTATTATTAATAATAATGTCAATAATATTAATAATAATAATTTAATGTTGATACTCCCTTTATTTACATATAATGAAATATTATAAGTATTTATATAATATTTTAATTTACAATATTCATACAATTAATTATGTATAGAAACTATATACGTATTACATATGTAATACTTTGTTAACGTTATAAATTAATAAGTATATAACGTATATACACATAAATGTTCGTGAATCGTAGGCATGGTCAAAAGGGTAACTGATTATCCGAATATAGATTTCAAACTTTCTAGACTCAACATTTCAAATTTTTGCTTATCGTGTCAGAAATATATAAAGATTAGGGTTTAAATTTGATCGGAAATTTCCGGGTCGTTACACTAACGTTGTTGCTAGTCGTATGTTTGGTGTTGCTAGCTCGTTATGCATTTTGTTTGCATGGTTTTGTAAGTGGATGCGTGTAGGTAAAATTACATATGTATATGTATAAGTATTGCATTCACTAAGCGTTAGCTTACCCTCTCGTTGTTGACTTTTTATAGATTGCATGGATGCGGAGGCTCGGGTAAGTAGGGACTAGTGGACTTGCGTAGTTGCTTTAGAAGGCTTGCTTTTGGATTGATTAGGATTGGGTAGCGTATCCCCAATCGCCATGCTCGGCCTTTATTTTGTATTACAAATCATGTGGTTGAAAACTTGTATTTTCGTACGAAAGTCGTAAAACGGCCGATGTGGGCCCGGTCTCGTAAAACTTATTTTATGAATGGAACATGTTAGTTTTTCATATATGAATATGTTGTGAATAGCGTTTTGTCTAAATACGTCGGGAAGTGGTCAAACATTTTAGCATTTCAAGACTTTTTGGACAGGCCACTTTGGCGCGCCGCGCAAGGTTATGGCGCGCCGCGCCACCTACTGAACAAGGGAAATTTTTTTTTATTTTGGTAAATTTCATGTGGTTAATTATATATCGGGTTGGGTTGTTACAAGTGGTATCAGAGCATGGTCTAAGGGATTTAGGTGACTTGAGATAGGTGCCTAGACTTAGACTTTTGTGTGTGCTAAATTTGTTGCGGGACTTGTAGGATTACGGGTCGGAATGGGTTTAGTTAGTGCCTTGTTTATAGGTTGACTAACATTTATATTAGTAATGCGGATATTATTAATATGCTATTGTGCTGTGATAATGATTCTTGTGTTATGTTTTGTTTGTGTTTGCGGTTGCATATATCATCAAGAGAGGCGGTCGTTGTACTAACCAGTCGATACGACGTGTATGCGTAATAAGGACTTGCAAACCTTATTACGGGTGCAAATCGTGTCTAGCAAGTGATGTACGATGAGTGTTTAGCAAGATGGGGTGGTATTGTGTGTGTGCTTTATACGTTCGTGATCTAATCGCTTTGCATTCCTTAGAATGGCGACGGGAAATGGGATCGAGACGAACGACGCTGAGTTTAATGCTAGAGTTACACGTATGTTAGGCGATTGTAGTAGTATTCGGATGTTAGAGCGTGTTCGCTTTCGTGTTGAAGTTGATGATCCATGAGGTTCGTCGGGTGGATGAAACCCCCGAGATCAAGTGTTTGATCTAGATGAATGTTGGTAATGGAGTCTACGGGACGCAACGTTAGGTGCCTCTTTCATACCTACTAGCGTGGTATTCGACTCCGATGGTGTTACGGTTACATTGAGCATATGGTACCGGCAAGAAAACCCTTAGGTGTTTGAGTGGTGGTGTAGAAGTTACAAGCGATAGCAACTCGATGATTGCTAGAGTAATACCCGTACGGTTCGGTAAGTGCTTCGGTTGAAGTAGCAAAGGATAATCCGAAATCCTTCGTATGCTCAAGGTTGGAGCAAGGTTTGTTGACGTGCGTATTAAGAGATGCAAGACGGGTGAACCTCGTCTTTCTTTTAGGAGTTATGATAATGCGATTGGCGCATTAGTTGTCAGATTAGTGGTCACTCTTTTCGTGAGAGTGAGCATGTGTTTATCGTCGGGAGCTATTGTTGGAGACGAATTCGTGAGAATTCGAGGACTATGACCAATGAGGATATTGGTTGTGTATGTTGATGAGTGGCTATTCCATGGGATGCTATTATTTCAACGATGTGTTTACGGAACGGAGTTCTAGGTGGGGGAGTTTATACTCTCGCACGAAGGCTTTCTAGTGTGATGTAGTGACTAGCTAGGTCGAGTTAGTCCATTTCAGTTTGACTAACCTAGTCGGGTTAATTAATTAGATGTTAGGTGTTGACCGAGGCGGGTTAACCAAGCGAGTTTGACTAACCGAGTCGGGTTAATCAATTAGATGTTAGGTGTTGACCGAGGCGGGTTAACCAAGCGAGTTTAACTAACCGAGTCGGGTTAATCAATTAGATGTTAGGTGTTGACCGATGCGGGTTAACCAAGTGAGTTTGACTAACCGGGTCGGGTTAATCAATTAGATGATAGGCATTGACCGAGTCGGGTTGACCTAGGGTATTTGACTAACCGAGTCGGGTTAATCAATTTGATGTTAGGTATTGACCGAATGCGTTTGACTAACCAAGTTGGGTTAATCATTTGTCGTTAGAGGTTTGACCGAGGTGGGTTAACCAAGCGAGTTTGACTAACCGAGTCGGGTTAATCAATTAGATGTTAGGTGTTGACCGAGGCGGGTTAACCAAGTGAGTTTGACTAACCGAGTCGGGTTAATCAATTAGATGTTAGGTGTTGACCGAGGCGGGTTAACCAAGTGAGTTTGACTAACCGGGTCGGGTTAATCAATTAGATGTTAGGTGTTGACCGAGGCGAGTTAACCAAGTGAGTTTGACTAACCGGGTCGGGTTATCAATTAGATGTTAGGTGTTGACCGAGTCGGGTTGACCAAGTAAGTTTGACTTAACCAAGTTGGGTTAATCAATTTGGTGATAGGTGTTGATCGAGGCGGGTTGACCAAGTAAGTTTGACTTAACCAAGTCGGGTTAATCAATTTGGTGATAGGTGTTGATTGAGGTGGGTTGACCAAGTGTGTTTGACTAACGAGTTCGGGTTAATTGTTTTGGTGTGGAGGCTTAACCAAGTCGGGTGTAACCATGAGGTGATTAGAGGGTTACTTGTATTGTTCTCCATAATGGTTAGCGTAGAAATGGTATGCCGTTCGAGAGGCGTTTACGTTGACCAAGTATGTGTACAAGAAGAGTCACGGATGTTGACTATCTTTGATGTGTGTAATTTTTGGCCAGTCTTCATGATTGTTGGATGTGTGATCTATTGGTGGTTTTATACGCCGAGAGTGGGGTGGTGAGGACCACGTCGTGGGATTAGTGAGGCGATAGCCGTGTTTCGCTCACATGTTGTTACGGGTGTGACAATAGTCGATTTTGTACACCTTAGGTTTAGCGTAGCCATAGTCATTTTGGGCGCTTTTGGTTTTAGTCGTTGCTTATGATGTTAGGATAGTGGCGTATTGATTGTATTGCGCACTACAAAGGATGTTTAGTGGTAAGTGTAATCCGTAAGGATTCATGTGGTTCGATCTTCAACGTTCGGATCGTTGACTTTAGGTTGAAACTTGGTCACTTTTAGCGTTGTCCTCGGTAAAGGTACGCTAAGGAATTGATATCTCGGTATGAGATTGGTTGAGTTTTTCTCGATATGGGGAAAAGAGCAGGTTTTAGTGCTCGGATGGTGGTTTTGATAAATCGCGGGTGACGATTTTAGTTGTTAAAGGTGATTCATTGGGAAGAATTGTCTAGGAAAGTTCGGATTGGAACTTAGGATTGAGGGCCGTTGAGTAGTTCCGGATTGGTTAAGTGGAGAAGATCACGAGGACGTGATCGATTTTAAGTGGGGGAGAGTTGTAAGACCCAAATATTTATTATACATAATGTATTTAGGGTGTACGATGCGTGTATGAAGTGTACGTGTTGTTTGCTCGAACGTCGAAGGAAACTGGACGTTGTCTGAAGTGACAAGGTGTGTACGTATCGTTTCAACCTCAAATAAATTTTGTGTTGATGTTTCAAAGCCCTACCATTGGAAAGAAAATCTTATTACGTTTCCAACGATATTTTATTCATCGAAAACGGAGCTACGGTCAAAAAGTTATGGCCAAAACAAGTTTCTGAAAACTGACCTGTAGGTTGGAGCGGCGCTCCACCTTTCGGCGCGGCGCGCCGAACCCGTCTGATGCAATTTTCAGCCTTTTTAAAAGGTCTAAATGAAGAGTACTTTGGTCTTTTCACTTGGGGTCGGTTTGGGGTCATCAAAACTGATCCATTGATCATTTTGGACCACATTTCACTCATCAAACACTCTCATCAAACCCTAAAGTGAGAAACCCATTGTAAGTGAGAGAAAGCTCCATTTGGAGAAGAAGAAGTTTGATTCGGGTCAAGTCTCAAGTATTAAAGTTGTTCTACTCGTCAACGGCATCATTTTGGCGGTATTGGTAAGTTCAAACTTCGAACTTCATCTTTGTAATTTGATATTCAAGTTTAGAGTTTTGAACTAGTTAGTTATAAAACTCTTTTAGGAGGTGAAATGGGTAATTGTAACTAGTTATTATTGAGGTTGGTGGGTTTAGGATTGGATGATGATATTGTTAGTTTGTAAACTAATTTTGTTGATGAAATCACTAGCTAACTTAGATTGTTAGTGATTTGGGGTGTAAGTTCACAAATTGGGTGTTTTGACTAGTTTTAGGTCAAAATGGGTTTTTGTGTAAATGTTGGTCTAAATTGCATTTAAAGCCTAAAAGAGGTGTATTTAGGTATTTCGGGAACGCAGGAAATGGTCTCGTTAGTTTTGGACTTTCGAGTATCGTTAAAAGTGCAAAAAGGCGTAGATTGCACTTTATGTCAATTTGGGCGGGTCGTGACTCCAAATGGGGGATTAGTTGATCAAACCTTGTGCAAAATGTATTAGTGGGACATAATCACGATTCGATTGTGATTATGAGTGGTTCGGGTGGGATTTGACTTAGTCAAAGTTGGTCAAGTGTATATAGTCGAAATTACACTTGTGATGTGTTAAGTCGAATAGGCTTAAGTTGTAGCTTATTTGCATGTATGATTTGCGTAGGTGATATATGTGAAGTCGGTGGAAGGAGTTCAAGTTTGCGAGTTGCACTTCTTCAAGTAATCGAGGTGAGTGGAATATTTATACATGTATGCATGTGGTTTATTTACTCGTACGCGATGTGGGCCTTTGGTGCCACATCGTGAGTAGTGGGCGTTATGTCACAAGACGGTGACATATTTGTTGGTATGATGGGATGGGAACTACAAGTCGGTAATGTCTCGACAGGTTATTCACAAGTCGGTGACACCTCATAGTGGTTCACGGGGCGGTGACCCATAGTAGTTGGTTGGTGTTTCACAAGTCGGTGTCACCATAAGTCGGGGAAGTGATTCACGACTCGGTGACACTTCATAGTGTTCACAAGTCGGTGACACTAGGTGGTGCTTCACAAGTCGGTGATGCCACATGGAGGTTCACAAGTCGGTGACCCATATGTATTGATGGGGGTTCACAAGTCGGTGATACCCTTGGGTGATTCACAAGTCGGTGACACCCTATAGTGTTCACAAGTCGGTGACACTTAGTGGCACTTCACAAGTCGGTGATGTCACATGGCGTTCACAAGTCAGTGACCCATAGATATTAGTGGGTAGTTCACAAGTCGGTGACATCCTTTGATGAGTCATAAGTCGGTGACAACATACGAGTGAGACTCGATGTTATTGGTCGTCTACAAGTCGGCAGTGCCATAGCGGGGAACGGTTTGTTATATTTATGCATTATTGTGATTTAGTATATTATTGTGGCGATTTATATACTAACGTTGTTGCTAGTCGTATGTTTGGTGTTGCTAGCTCGTTATGCATTTTGTTTACATGGTTTTGTAAGTGGATGCGTGTAGGTAAAATTACATATGTATATGTATAAGTATTGCATTCACTAAGCGTTAGCTTACCCTCTCGTTGTTGACTTTTTATAGATTGCATGGATGCGGAGGCTCGGGTAAGCGGGGACTAGTGGACTTGCGTAGTTGCTTTAGAAGGCTTGCTTTTGGATTGATTAGGATTGGGTAGCGTATCCCCAATCGCCATGCTCGGCCTTTATTTTGTATTACAAATCATGTGGTTGAAAACTTGTATTTTCGTACGAAAGTCGTAAAACGGCCGATGTGGGCCCGGTCTCGTAAAACTTATTTTATGAATGGAACATGTTAGTTTTTCATATATGAATATGTTGTGAATAGCGTTTTGTCTAAATACGTCGGGAAGTGGTCAAACATTTTAGCATTTCATGACTTTTTGGACAGGCCACTTTGGCGCGCCGCGCAAGGTTATGGCGCGCCGCGCCACCTACTGAACAAGGGAAATTTTTTTTTATTTTGGTAAATTTCACGTGGTCAATTATATATCGGGTTGGGTTGTTACAGGTAGTCACCAAATTATCTCTGAAACTGTATCTAATGATAATTGTTGAGGAACTCAACAGTCGGTTGAGGGTATCCCCTATCATAATTGATAATCACTAGAAAAGGTTGGGGGTGGATTTTAAGTTGAGGATTATCTGTTTGGCTGGTGCATACCACGTTGTCACGGGCCTAAGACTTTATAATCGAAACTAAACCCCGAAAATATCAGAGAAAATTAGTTTATGTCGAAAGTAAGTGTCCCTTATCGCTTAAGGTTGGAAAGTATAATTCCTTATTGCGGACCGTTCAAGCATTTAAGGGAGAACACCTTTGCGTGATCTGAGCACACAACAAAGAAACATGAGTTCATGCATAACAATGGAAAATCTATTCATGATGGCGTTCAAAATCAATATATCAAAAGACAGTGAACATAAAGAAGTTAAGGGCCTTGAGATTTATTTCGTGTGACGACTGGTCATCAGGCAAGTCTGCTTTAACTGTAGACCATGAAAGGACCCGTTCATATACATTATAAACGATTCACAATAGTTGATTACATTGCGAGGTATTTGACCTCTATATGATACATTTTACAAACATTGCATTCGTTTTTAAAAGACAAACTTTCTTTACATCGAAAATTGACAGGCATGCATACCATTTCATAATATCCACTATCCAACTATAAATTGATTTAATAATAATCTTTGATGAACTCAATGACTCGAATGCAACGTTCTTCCAAATATGCTATGAAAGACTCCAAGTAATATCTTTAAAATGAGCAAATGCACAGCGAAAGATTTCTTTAACACCTGAGAATAAACATGCTTTAAAGTGTCAACCAAAAGGTTGGTGAGCTCATTAGTTTATCATAATCATTTATTTCCATCATTTTAATAGACCACAAGAATTTCATTTCCAGTTCTCATAAATATACGTCCCATGCATAGAGACAAAAATAATCATTCATATGGTGAACACCTGGTAACCGACATTAACTAGATACATATAAGAATATCCCCTATCATTCCGGGATCCTCCTTCGGACATGATATAAATTTCGAAGTACTAAAACATCCGGTACTTTGGATGGGGTTTGTTAGGCCCAATAGATCTATCTTTAGGATTCGCGTCAATTAGGGTGTCTGTTCCCTAATTCTTAGATTACCAGACTTTAATAAAAAGGGGCATATTCGATTTCGATAATTCAACCATAGAATGTAGTTTCAATTACTTGTGTCTATTTCGTCAAACATTTATAAAAGCGCATGTATTCTCAGTCCCAAAAATATAAAGGGTAAAAAGGCAAATGAAACTCACCATACTGTATTTCGTAGTAAAAATACATATAACGTCATTGAACAAGTGCAAGGTTGGCCTCGGATTCACGAACCTAAATTAATTATATATATTTATGTGTTGGTCAATATTTGTCTAACAAATTAGGTCAAGTCATAGTGTACGTGTACCACAATCCTAATGCTCGAGACTAATATGCAAAAGTCAACAAAAGTAAATTTGACTCAAAATAATTTCCAAAAATCTATACATGATTAATATATAGTTTAAATATCGTCGTTTTATATTTTTAAATATTTTTAAAAGATTTATTAGAGTAAATAATATAATTTATTTATTAATAAATAAAATTTTATATTAAATTTATATAATAAAATATACTTTTATATATATTAAGTAATAAAATTTATAGGGTTCATTTAATATCATAAAGATAATATGATAGATATTATTAAAGTAAGTTATTACACGTAGTAAAATATATTTGTATCACATATTTATTTGATAAAATAATATCTATAATGATAGTAAGTAAAAGTTGTATTATTTTGTAATAATAATTATTATTATAAAAATATCAATATTTATAATTACTAAGATGACATTATGATAAAACGATAATTCTAATTATGATAACTTTAATATTTACGATAATTTTTAATATTATCTTTAAAATAATAATTCTATTTAAAATAATAACAATAATGATATTTTATAGTTACAATGACATTTCTATTAAAATGATAATTTTTGTTAAAATGATAGTTTTAATACTAACGATACTTTTAATAATAATAGTAATGATAAAAAATAATAAGAACGATAATTTTATCTAAATCAATATCTTATAATATTTTAATTTCATCATGATACTCTTACTCATTATTTCCTAATCATTTCGTTTAATAGCTTTTAATAGTCTTTTATATTGTGTTCATAATAATGATAATAATAGTAATCAAAATAATTAGGTGTTACAAATATTTGTTTTAGTTACACTAATATTAATAATGATAGTTACTATAACATTACTAACGATAAAACTAATAATTATCTTAATGATAATATAGTAATAATAATAATAACAATAACAATAACAATAACCATTTTTAAATAATGATATATATATTAATAATGATAATAATAATAATAATAATAATAATAATAATAATAATAATAATAATAATAATAATTGGATAATAATAATACTAATTATAACTTTAACGATAATAACGATAGTAATAATAAAAAAAATAACAATTTTTAATGATAAATCCCTTTTATTGATAAAGATAATAATAATGATAATAATAAGATAAAACTGGAACGATGATAAAAACGACGATAATAATAATCATTTTTAATAAAAATATCGAAAATTCAATTGATTATAAATTCTAATCCGTTCATCGAAACCATTCGATATCTAAAGGAAAAGTTCTTAATTTTTCGCTAGCTTTCCAAGGACATGCATATCTTATACCTTATCTCAACCGCAAGAGTAACTAATTCAAGATTCAACCTAACCTGTCTAAGAGCAATATCAAAAGTACAAGCATGCATAATCCTAAATACTCGAGCACTAGTCAGGGATACACTATTAGTATGTAAAAGTTAAATTATGAGTACTCACGTATTAATATTGAGATTCAATATTGCAGGAAAGGTACGTAGACGCAACGGAAATGATAAACACTATATTGACCTCACGAGCATACCCATGAACCATACTCAATCACCTCCATAGCTATAACCCATAATTTCCTTAATCCTATCCTACTCGAAAAACAATTTCGAAATCACTCGGACAGCACTCCGTCGTAATATTTTATGTATACTAATAATATCTTGAAATAATACGGAGTAAATATATATATGTAAATCGATTGAGAGAGTTTAGAGAAAAATATTTTCAAGTTTCTATGAAATAATGAAACCTATTGAATTCTATTTATAATAGATTTTTGAATTATTAAAGTGAATTATTAAAGTATGAATTATTAAAGTGAATTATTAAAGTATGAATTATTAAAGTAAATTATTAAAGTATGAATTATTAAAGTGAATTATTAAACTATGAATTATTAAAGTGAATTATTAAAGTTAAAGTAAAGTAAAAATAAAGTAAAGGTAAAGTTTAAGTATAGTAAAAGTATAAAACTATGTACGTATAATACGCGTATAAATATATATAATATTAATTTAAATCGTTATATATATATAATAAAATAAAATATAAATATCGTTATCTTTATCATTCTAGTTAAGTAATGAGTTGTCAAAAGTGGTTCTAGATATTTATAAAAGTTATATACGTTTTAATAATAAAGTTCTTTTTAAACTGAAAACGTTTTTGTACGTTTGAAACTAAATAGATCAATCGAGTCTTTATGAGATTCAATCTTCCACTATCCTTTGTCTAGTTCTCAATGATTGACAATTTGTTCTTATTTATAAATCACTTTACCATTTATTGTTAAAATGGAAAGATTTCTCAAATCAACGTGGGCCTTTCAACAGAGACTTGTAATCATAATTTAATATATCTGATAATTCAATCATTTGATCTTATCTTCTAATTCCATTGATAAACATTTTGAAACAGATACAATCATGTAAAGTATTTAATCTAATATTTTGTTTACATTTCAAGTTATAATATATATACACATATACATATATAATCATATTCGTTTAATGGTTTGTGAATCGTTGGAACTTGGTCGAGGTTGAATGAATGTATGAACATAGTTTAAAATTCTTGAAATTTAACTTAACAAATATTGCTTATCGTGTCGGAAACATATAAAGATTAAAGTTTAAATTTGGTTGGAAATTTCCGGGTTGTCACAGACCAATCCCCGCGGTAAATAATGCGCCTATTCGGATAATCCAATATACTCTAAAATCTGTCGTTCCAACTAGATTGAAGATTATCAACACACTGATAGAAGCCTAAGGCTGACAGGGTTATTCAAAATGCCGTGAGAACCATCCTGTTCAATTTGAATAAAGTACATGGAAAGAGATAATGGAAAGTTACGCGTAATGAATTGACAACCTAATAAAAACGCACAATCATAAGTGATGAAAGAATCAAGGATTAATGAACTCAGCGTGATCTCAAAAATCACTGCATTATAGTGTTCAAGTAATTAATGCCAACATGATTATCGAAGTGTCCGGAATGAATATGCTCATGTTTAATGAGGATTGATATCAGTAATTGCATGATAATAGACATAGACTGGATAATTAGGAATGAACAACAGAAGTTGATTCAATATGTCAGTTCTGATCCAAATTTTTTTATAATCATTTTGCTCACAAAAAGAATGT
Organism: Rutidosis leptorrhynchoides; assembly: GCF_046630445.1. Taxonomy (NCBI): domain Eukaryota; kingdom Viridiplantae; phylum Streptophyta; class Magnoliopsida; order Asterales; family Asteraceae; genus Rutidosis; species Rutidosis leptorrhynchoides. The sequence continues at coordinate 66,747,149 of NC_092341.1, read as the reverse complement.
GGATTTATATGTTTGCTTATCTGTTTATTAAATAGTTTGCATTGAAAACTGTAAAACAACACAAAGATTTTGATTTTGCATGTTATTGCATTTCATGGTAGAATGTCTTTTAGTTGCATGACATTACATCTCAGAAAACTTATAAAGATTTCCTTCGTTCTTTTATTTTCTGATTATCCTCTGAATGTACAACGACATATGAAAGAACCTTGTCGAGATCAAAATATTGTTGGCCACCAAATCCATAAGATAGAAGTTTGTAGAGCTTGTGATTGTTTGAAGGACTTTAATGATTTAAGGTTGTTAGTGAACTTAAGATGACGTTACACTGTAAGACTTACTCATGAGAAACAGAATGTTTGGAGTAATAACCTCAATTAGGTTAAGTTGTTTGGATTACCTAAGTGCTAATGATTATTTCTTGATGATTTAGTGGTTTATGACTTAAATTGAAAGTACTAGTTAGCTTTAAGATTGCCAAACGAGTCGAAATCCTAAGTTTGTGAAAATTTGTGAAAATTTGAAATTGCCTAAGTGGCTCACTCGCACGTTTGATGTGTGAACCGTACGAGTAACCACACGTATGAGGTTAATTGTACGGATGACCCTGTTCAATATTATCCTAAGACATTTGGGTCACACGCACGAGTGATTAAGGTGAGACGCACGGTTGATGGTGGATCGTGTGATCAACCGTACGGTTGATCACGAGAGTATAAATAGGAGTGAAGAGCACAGAAGCTCACACTTGTGCACCCATTTTCATTTTCTCTCTCAAAATTCGACCTTCACCGATCACGTTTTCCACCGCAGCATTTATTTAGCATACTAATCCGACCTCAGCGCCACCTAATAGGTATGATTTCATCAAATTTAAGTTGGTTAATTTGTTGTTTGAATGCATCAAAACCCTAAGGGGTTGTAACTTGAATTTTATGAAATTGAAGCTCGTTTTGATCGTTATTTGTTATTGTTTTGAGTTAAACGAAACCTACACTTGCTATTGTGATGTAAATCGGTCCCAAAATGATCAAACATGTAATCTATGTAATTTGAAAAGGCATTTAATACGGGTTTCATCAGACATGCACGAGTGACATCACTCGCAAGCGTGAGGCACAACTCGCACGAGTCAGTACACGGTTGATGATCAACCGTGTGAACCTTTGAGCTCACTCGTTAAATTTGATTTGGTTGCTCACTCTCTTGACTGAGCTGACACGTGTGATTAGCCTCATGAGTCATCATACGGTTGACTCACTCGCTTATAAACAGTACCTCAATCGTGTACCTTGTCTGAAACCATATTACTGCTCAAATGTGTCAACAGTGGCACGAGTGACTATATCACTCGCACGGTTGATCACTCAGCCGCACGTGTGACATTATCACTCGCACAGTTTACCATGTTAACAAGTTTATGACACTTTGATGCGAATGCTTTGATATTCTATGATATATGATTTGTATCTCTAACATTTCTGTTGATATTTCAGTTTGTTAAGATATCATCAATGGCTGAACAACAAGTCAATGTTCCAGTAGTTAACGCAGAAGGACAGGGGGAGCAACAAGCTAATCCTCAAGTGAATCCAGTTAACCCACCTGCTCAGCAAGAGATTTCTCTAGAGAAGGGTGAACTGAACAATCAAGTCACTCTCTATGACACTACTCTAGAGAGAGGTGATCATTTTCCAGATATTATAGCTTTCCTTCAGCGTTGAAGGGTACATACAGCTATTTCTACTCCATGCACGGCCTACTACAGCCATCAAAGAGAATTCTGGAGAAATGATGTACTTGACGTATCAGAAGATGATGCTAAGATTGTTAGTAAGGTTCAAGGGCATGAGATCATTGTTTCTAAGACATTGATAAGGAGGATTTTGGGCTTTAATGACGAGAACTGCTCTCACATGACGATCAGTCGAGAAAGAATTCATGGTTGCTTCAAGAGATGTGCTTATTCTGGGTATATTGCTGGCAAATCTGAATTGATAAAGACGCTTCTGCCTCCATAGTTTAGATATCTTGCTCACGTGATCATGCACTGTTTGAGTGGACGCAAATCTGGATTTGATAAGTTGAATGAAAAAGTGCAAAGTATGTTTGTGGCACTTGTCCTAAAGGCTCCATACAATTTCTCAGGATTTGTCATACACTACTTCAAAGCGAATCTTTTCAGTTCTACTCAGAGATATCTCATCTATGCCCGTTTTCTTCAATTGATCATTAATGATGTTGCACCTGATCTACCTAAGCTTGAAGAGGATATTATTCACCTTAAGCCAATGAATTCGATAACTTTCCGAAGAATGGAGGAGACAAGAAACGAGGATTTAAAGCCTGACTTTAAGAGAAAGCTTATTTGTCATCTGATCAAGGAAAACTATCGATGTCCAGCTGGTAATGCTTAGAGGAATGAGGATTCAGACTCTAACTATGAAGTTACTGATGAGGAAGGTGAGGGTGATAATAAGAGAGTTGCGCGAAGTTCAAGGAGGAGGTAATGTTGATGATGAAATTATTGAAGGTGATGATGAAGCGACAGAGGAAGATGTTAGTTTGATTCAGAGAAAAAGGAAAGGGAAGGAAGCGATGACTTCAGAACAGCCCAAGAAGAAGGAGAAAAGAACGAAACATCATTTTGATTCATCTCAAAGGTTATCGCAAGGAGGTTCGAAACAACAGGCTCAGAGACAACCATCTGGTTTCATGAAGGATGCAAGAGCTGCTGTTATCTCACCAAAACCTGCCACCACTACTCCTCAGGTCACATCAGCTAAATTCAAGACACAACAAAATCTACTGTTGTCTTTGATTACAAAAATAACCAATCTAGAGAATCAAGTCATTGAGGAGAAGAAGAACAGTGAAGCTAAGATTGAGTCGTTGATAGAAGAAAACAAGAGGTTATCTGAGAGACTGGACCGTCAGAAGGGAAGGATGGAGAAGTTGAAGAAGAAGGTGTTGGCGATTAAGAGTGAGAATAAGGAGAAATTAAAGGAGTTGAACAATAAGATTGAATCGATTACCTCTGGTAAAACTAAGTTGATTAAGGAGAGAGGAGAAGAATTTTCTTCTGATTTGGGTGGTGATGACGAGAAAGACGATGAAGAAGATGCTGGAACTGGAGGACCCTCTTTTGAGATACCGTTAGTGATACCTATTCGAAGCTTTAATGAATATGGTGAGGTCTTTACTGCTGAATATTATATGAATTATTCAAATGTTTTTAATGATGCAGAAAAGGGGGACGTTCCACCAAGTGATTTTCTGATGGAACAGCTTGCTGCTCTGGAATACGATAGTGAAAACGATACAGAGGATGCAGAGACAGTTGAAGCTGAGAACCAGGCTCCACAAGAAGAGTCATTTGCCAGTATCCCTCCTGAATCAATCCAAAATATCAACTTGAGTGATTTCGATAATTTGTTTGCTGATGAGAAAAGTGAAGATTCTGTTGGTAAGGAGAGTGTAAAAGAGGATGTGATTGTTGAATCCGAGGACGAATTGATAACAGAATCTGATGATGAAGAAGAAGAAGAAGAAGAAGAAGAAGAAGAAGAAGAAGAAGAAGAAGAAGAAGAAGAAGAAGAAGAAGTTGAGATTGTTATGCCTTCGCTTGAGCCATACTCAAATCCGTCACTCAACACCTTAAGTGACTTTTTCAATTTGAGTAGTGATGTGAAAAGAAAGAAGTTAGATGATTTAGAACAGGCGAGGAAGGTATACAAAGAACAAGTGAAAGAAATGGATGTTTTAATTGAAAAGAACAAGAAAATCCAACATGAGAAACTGCTCGTTGAGAAAGAAAGAAAAGAGTTTGAGCTGAAGAAGAAGAAACTCCGAGCCGAGCAAGCTAAAGCCGAGGCATGGAATGAGATTAATGAATGGTTCAAACATGATAGGGTTAAAGTTAACAGAAATGTTGAAGAAGACGAGATCCGTCAGAGTTGGTGGAAATAGAACGTCGTTAACCCTGATCAGTTGAATAAGCCAGAACTCGAGCTGAAGTTTGTTAGTTTCTACGAAAGGGGAAAGAGAACCAAGAAGTATTTCAAGGGTAAAATTTTAAGCTGGGGTTACTTCAAGGAGATCAATTGTTTCGCGATCAAGAGGGAATGAGGAGTTGATTACATGGCACGTCCTAGTCACTTCAAAACTCTACGGTACTTTGAGATCATGCAACTTGCTAAGCTGAAGATGTTGAACGCTGAAGATTGTGACCTTTCCAGGTAGTTTCAGAGAAAACTCAGATATGAGTATGAGACAGGGAAATGGGACATCTTTAAGTCAACAGCCGCCAGGTTTTCCATGCACCCGACAAAGAGAAATTCTAAAGGTGGGCCTGTACGCATTGTTAAGTTCCGTCTAGCCAAGTACATGAAGCAATCTCCATTTATGCCCTTACCCAAGGATATATGCAAAAACTTCAGATGGTGGTTCTATGATGAGTTGTCGGAAGAAGCAGTGATCTTGACTGCAATTGAAAAGGAAGATGGAAGCATAAAGTTCGACAATGTGAGGATTTGAGATCCTATGTGGCTAAGGAACTTATCGAGATTTAATGTGGAGACTCTTCACCGACATTACATTACGTTTAGAGATGATCAAAAAGAGGAAGCTATGAGATATCAACGTGTGATCGATGTCTACCATGCCTACCTCAACAGAGAAAGTGATGCTCAAAGCTCAAATCAAGTTCAAGCCAGCTGATCTATGTCGGATACTGTATTGCTAGTTTGTATTTCTATTTTTTTTTTGATGATGTATTTATGCGAGAGAGAGAATCTGGATATATATTTGATGTTAAACTGATGTTATTTTTGAACTTATATGTATTTCACGGACGTTTACTTTATTGTAATCGATGGTCTAGGTCCTAGGGGGAGTTGTTGATGCATTTTAGGTAAGTCCCTAGACATCTAACCCACGTCCATTGCAGGTATTACAGTTTACAGGCTACCATGATCGCTCGTTATTATCCTATCTGTGTTTGTATGTGGCTACAGGTACTGCAGGAACGCAATAAGGATGTTTGACTATGTTAGACTTAGTCAGACATACGAGTGAAGCCTCACTAGTACGGCTGACAGGCTCATACACAAGGTTGATGCTGAGCTAAGTCACAAATATAACCTAAATGATATGACACGAGTGAGTGATCACCCGTACGACTGAGGAAGCTAACTCGTACGAATGATGGATGACTCGCACGAGTGAGTCAACAGCAGGGGTATATAAGTGTTATGTTCTTCATTTTAGGTTAAGCTTCTCATTTTACACACACATCACTCAGATCTGGTTTGCCTAATCCGATTCTCTCTCAACCCAAATCACTCAAGAGGTGAATAACAGCTCTAGGTGTTAATCTAATCACAATCACTAGTTATGGTTTGATTCACTAATTCCACCTTTGTGTGAATTAAACCTGTTGATTTCGAAGTTCCTAGTCATGTTTCATCAGTTACATTTTGTTTACTTAACACAAAATTTAAAAGTTTATGACCTACAATGGTACTTTTTGGAGTATATAGCTTACATTGGAACAAAACTAAAAGTATATTACATATTTGTCGCTTTAACCCTATGATTAAATATCCTAAGTTCAATTGTCTCTTTTTGTCAAATTATAATTATAAGCTTCCAGCTTCAACTACCTTTTCCTTACACTTATAAAAAATACGCTCCAGCTTTCAGCTTAAAAAATAAGCTCTTGCTACTAGCTCCAGCTCCAAACATACGCTCCAACTAGAAATGACAATGGACCGGATTATGACATATCCACATCCATATCCATTAACTAAAGTTGTACCCATATCCATATCCATTTAATTTTGATTCATCTATTCATATCTATATCCGATGGATTAATCTGGTTGATGGATTACCATCGGATGATTCATCGTTAGACTTTTTTTCAACTTGATACTATTATAAGTCATGGATTGTTATAAAATTATAAATTACTTAAATGTATGTCATAACGTATATAACTCACATGCTCTAAATCACTTAATTAATTTTGTCATAACTTGTGTATCATATATACAAATATATAATATGATTACAACAAATAACATATATATATATATATATATATATATATATATATATATATATATATATATATATATATATATATATATATAAAATGCAATAAAGAGTGAAACGGATATGTATAAATTTAATGAAACACTATATATAACTGAAAGTAATTATGAGGATATATTTATATAATATATGTTTATATATTTAAACATTTTGGGTGAAATCAGGTTCGTACAAAGATTACGAATTGTCTTCCATATCCGATCTAATAAATATCCGTATCTATGTTCAATATTTATTTATTTGAATCACCCATATATGCTTTAAGCGGATTTGATCAGATGAATATCCATCCTATCAAATGTTCGTTACCATTCTAAATTCAACAATAAGCTATAGCTTCAACTAGTTTCACAAAATAAACACATCAAACTATAAAATAAAATAAATAGAATAATAATATAAGTGATATCCCAAAGGAAAAAACAATACATATGTAAATATCATAAAGGAACTGATATTTCTATACTCATATTTGATAGATCTAGCAATCATCTATGAATTCATATAAAGCTCTAAAATGATGATGTCATCATTTCATTAATTATTCTTTAATTTTCATAATGATGATGTCATTATTTTATATTAATTCTAATTAAAAATATACTAAATACAAACAAATAAATGCCGATGATATATGAATGCCGATTTGAAAGGAAAAAATAATTAATAAAATATCATTTAATTAAATTTTTTTTTGAACGGCGAATTTGCATCAGTGGATCATTTATTTCAACGACCCTCATCATTTGCACGCACACACGCTAGAAGGAAACTCCTACCCGGGTTGCTTGGCAACTAATTACGGGACCAGGGTTGCTTGACAACTAATAGCAGGAAATTGGAGAGAAAACATTCCGCCCCCAGGAATTGAACCCGGGTTGCTTGGCAACTAATCGCGGGTCCTTCCACACTGAGGCTTGATACCGTTGAAGCAAACGTTCGTTGGTCATTTAATTAATCTATTACTGTTTTATAAATGCCGAAGTGGAATTCAAAAATAATTAATAAAATTATATTTGATACGGTATTATTGTTTTATAAATATATATTTTGGAGCATCTCCACCATATATTATCATAACTCTTTTTTTCAATGTGTACAAACATTTACAACTATTTTTCTCAATATTTTATTTTTAGATAACAATTTTTAATTTTGTTAAGAACATTAACATAGAAATATACACTTGCACAATATTTGTTATATTTTTAACATGCAGATGATGAAGCTGTATATGTCAAGTTTTGCTGTTATGATCAGCATACATGGGATAATCATCAACTTATTTAGAAAGATATCTTCAAGCTTCGTCGATTACATTTGTTTGCAAGCATCTACGTAGAAAAGTTGTTGATTCATCGATATTTTTTTTAGAATAGTTTAGATTCTTCAATTATTTATTTATTTGCATTTGAAAGTGGTGACTACTACAATATTATTTATTCAACATACTCAAATGATTTTATGAACATAATTGTAGTTTCTTTCACTTTAATATGTTTTGTTAGTTTATTCTATTTTTCATTATAAGGCTAAACTGAAAGACGTTAGCATTACATTCACTTAATATCTAAAACATATTATTACCGTTCTTCGTTTAAACAAACCCGTATTTCTACAGGTGATTTCACTAATTTCCATATTATCTAATAGACAAAAGTTATGAATAGTAACAAGGGGCATTTTCGCTCTTTCACCTTTTTTTTTTTAAAATTTTAACTAAATTTCATTACACCAACAAAGACCCCCACACTTTTTTCAAAAATTCAAATCGACCCCCAAACAGGGGGTAAAGTGTCAAATAACCATTTTCATAAAAAATCTTAAATAAACTCCACCCAGATATTTAAAGGGTCATATCTTCTCGCTCGCAACGAGTTAAATTTTTCCGACACTATCGTTAAACTCGAAATAATTTTAGGAACATAATGTCACTAATTATACGCAACGGAAGCTTTTTAAAAAACGCTAAATATTTGGGGTACTTTTCATACACGTTGATTTTGCGTTAAATTTTTAAAAGTCGACAATTTCATAGCGAAACGCGGAGATGCACATATATTGTTAATTTAAAATAACATTTGAATCTTTCACGGGTTATACCTTTTAGTTCGACTCGAGTTGCGTTTCAACGACATCATCGTTAGCCACGAAATAATTTTACAAACTAAACGCAATAAAATAATTGAAAACCGAACCCCGGCACGAAGCGAGGATTCGAAAACTAGTTTCATACTATATTTCAATAATAATACTTTTAAACAAATTTTAATATAAAATTTGTGTAATACATTATTACCAATATAACTAATAGACAAAATTTGTCTTATTTGTTACGAATAATACTATTCAATTTTTCACTTTTTACAAAACTAACCCCCTAACTTTCATTAAAATACAAATCGAACCCCCAATTTATACCTATATTCTAACTTATTATTTATCCCATCACTAATACCAAAAATACTGAATAATAACACCCACCACGCTTGACCGACTTATACACTACGCTCAAACAGTAGGACCCACATAGGCCACTACTGCGCTACATTTTTTTTTTGTCTCCAACGATAAAAGAAACAACTTTCTTAAAAGGAACAACCCTTCAATGCTACCAAAAGATGTCGAAAAACATTATTTTTTTACAAAATAGATCAACTAACTTTAACGCTAAAAGAAGCAACTTTCACAAAAAGGAACAACCCTTCAATGTTAGATGTCGAAAAAAAAATTCTTTTTTACAAAATAGATCAAGATTTTTTTTTTAACTCGCATTCAAAACGGAGCCTCCGGCGCGAAGCGATGGCTCCACGACTAGTTTAAGGATATTTTACGCATTTTGAGTGAATTGATGAGGGGATATATATTATCAACCTTACCATAATGGGTCAAGAAGGTTCTGGAGGTTTCATAATCAGTGACCAATAATTATCTCCAAGTTAATCGGTTTTTCATATCTTACCCAAAATCCCTCTAACCAAATACAGCAAACACCTTCAAAACTTCAAATTTCTCAAAAATTACAAAACTTATCTCTCATCACTCACCGTTGACCTCAAGTTGACTACGACCGTGATATGATTTTCATCTACATGTAGCAACCCCTAATTTTTGGAATTCTGTTTTTCCCCAAATTGTAAAGTAAGGTACCCTAAAAAGCACACACACAACTTTCACTCATTTCAATCATAATTCCACTCTAATTAAAGGTTCGTTCTTATCTTCAATTATTAGCTGTTTAATTGCTCTTATCTTAATTTATTAATTTCATTTTAACATGGGTTTCGTTTTGCATCTGAATCGTACTTGATTTTAGGGTTTGTAACTAACATGTATTCTATTCTCTAATTGTTCAAAAAGATGTATGCTTTATTTCATATTTGTTCAATTGCAGATATGGGTCTTGCTTTATTTAAGGATATTATGTGAATTTTAGGGTTTTATTGATTTTTTTTTTTTTTAATAAATTGGCGTTGTTCCTGTGTTAAGTTTCTGCCTATTTGGGTTGTTATTGCCTTGATTTACAGTTCTTTCCTGATTTATATTATAAATTTTTGTGTATGTCCTTGTATTTCAGTATGTTTATTTCGTTATTATGACAAATTTATTGTCTTTTTTTTAATTTTTTTTTTTTTTTTTTTTCTGATTATGCTATTACCTGTATATTTCCCAGTTTAGGTTATAATGTTGATGTCACATATGGAATCAAAGGGGCAAAGATGGCCAGATATGAGATCAGGAGAAATAGGCGATGTGTCAAATACTTTTAATTATGTGCTATCCGACATGATGATGAACAACTTATGGGTTTACGATTATGGCCTACTTCAAGAATCGCAAAATGATCACGCGTCTGTGTTCCCTGACCAAGTATCTACCGAATTCGCAGTTTCTGATCCCGTTTTATCTTCTTCAAGTTTCCTGCTTGATGATACGCAGCACAATATAGAGAATGATGATCCAAACTCCGTAAAAATCTCCGAAAAAATCGAGCCCAAAGTGGCCCAGAAGAAAATTAGAGGACTGCGAAGCAAAAGAGGCAAGCGAACCGTTTTTGAAGGTCAATGGAACTTCCCATTGACTCCGTTTGTCAATCTTCACAGGTCAGTTGATAATCAAGCGTCTGCATTGAGCAAAAGAACGTTGGTGAAAAACGATGTAGGTGGGCCCACTTTGAAGAAACAAAAGGGTGTGAATCTTGAAACTAATGATATGATTTCGGAGTCGATTGATAGATGTGATAACGGTGTAGGTTTGAATAGCGTTGGTAGATGGTTGGAAGATGTAGGGTTTGGTCGATACGCAGGTGTGTTTGAAATGCACGAGGTTGATGAAGAAGCGTTGCCGTTGCTTACTCTTGATGATCTGAAAGAGATGGGTGTTCTTGCTGTTGGGACCCGCAGGAAACTGTATGCTGCAATATGTCAACTGAAAGGTGACTAACTCGTTTTGAAGCAAAGTCCATATATGTTAATGTAAGTATAGTAGTATGAAATTTCGACTTGTTTTTTTGAACTTTTTTGGTTTTTGACTGGTGATAGTTGTGTTTTTAGATATGATACAGAGTGAGATTATCGCTTCTGATAAGGGTTTTAATGTATATATGTGCTCATAGTTTGACTAATTTGTCTTAACCTAAAGGTACTTTACTTTATAAAATGGTATCAAATCATAAAAGATAGCTGTTCCTCTTCTTAAGTATAGATGGTATTGTTTATTTAGGAATAGTTCTTTAAGTTGAATGTGTGGATTATTTATGTTTGTTGAAATAATTAGACATATAACTATAGTTATAACTTATAACAGTAGGGGATATCGAAAATATCAACTATTGGAAAGTCGAAAGGGGTATTATGGGAAAGACATACACTTGTTATGTAGACCATACGTCACGTACTCCGCTGCCCCTGTTATGCTAAAGGTTGTAATATATAGTTTTCGATGTGTTATGCTCGTTATGTCGTGATGATATACTAAGTTCAATACTCAATGTGCTATCATCGAGTATGTTGTTTACTGGGTCGAATTAATCATAGGGGTCTCGAGTCGAGACAATAGAGTGCCAAGGGCAAGCTCAACGGAGCTTATATTCTCTTTACTCGAGCTCGAGTTGACTATTTTATTTTTTGAAAAGCAACCGATTCTGTTTATTTAATATTAAACTTAACATCATTACAATATATATGCATATTGAGCATTAGAGCCCATACATGTGAACATACTTATCGATCTATGGAAAACCTTCTAGTTGTGGTCTTTGTTTTGTACAGTATGCACTCTCACCAAGCAGCCAAAAGACCAATTTTGATAATGTCTAATGCTTTTAAACTGTATTTTTATCCAATACCGGATTTGTTTATGGGCTTGTACGCTAAACGACGCCCAAGAGCTTACATGTACGCTAAACAGCTTTTAGCGTGGTCATGGCCGGATAGCTTTTAATCACGTTTATGGTATGGTGAATGACTATTGTGCTTTCAACTGCTGGGTTTGATATTTTTGAGACGCTATATGGATGACTAACTTATCAACTTACAGTATCTGCTATATGTATCAACTTACATATAATGACTTCCATGGAAATATGAAAGAATGAATACTACATAAATTATAAGTAACTTTCTCCATCTGATAAAATGTACTCAAAAACTCTAAACGAAGTTTTTCTTATTGAATCCGCAAGATCTGAACTCTAGACACGCTCGGCCTATTACTTTGTTTACATCGATTTAACAAGGTTTAGTTAGACCTGCTCTATACTCTTATCCATTATATAATTATATATTTCATAATTACGCGGATAGTCTATATAGTTTTCCTCAATTTACATGGGTAGTCCTCAATTTTTTCCATCGGTAGTTCTTTGAATTGTTTTTTTCCTTGTTTTGCGTGGATCGTCTCTGTGTCAAAAAGTTATTATACTTCTCTGTTAAGTTTAGTCATGTGCCAGCCATGTGATGGTAAATCCGTCTTTTAAGTTGTTTCTTCCCTTTTTCATTTTTTTACAAATAATAAGGAACACTTTTATAATCAAGACACATTCATAGAAAATGAATGAGACTATCCAAAACTAAAAATACTAGGCAAACCTTGGTTAGCCTCAAAGTTAGAAAACAAACTAAACAAAACTACGAATTATCTAAAGACGAGTCTCAACAAGAAAGAGCTAAATTTAACGCAAACATGAACCAGACCCAATTAAACGAAACTAAAACAACACATCACAACAATCCACAAAAACCAACAAAACACCGACCTAACATTACCAACTAGCGAAACGAAACCTTAAACGCCAAACTTATCCTCCGCGCGAGAAATTTTCTACTTTTGGAACCAGATTTGATGAGCTTAGAATCGACATACTAAAGTTAACTGCCTTTCCCACTCTCGATAATAAAGAATAAACATTGGAGGACCCTAAACAAGCATTTTGAGGTACCAACATCATGAATCGGATCAGAAGTTATACCAATTTAATCGTCATTAAAAAGCATTTGAGTCGCCTTCCTTAAAGTGAGGTCATCATCAAAGTCCCTCAAACTAAAAGAAACGTCTACCCCCGCCTTGATATCACACCCATTACCATTAAATGAACTTGAACCCTAAGAGGAGACAACAACACCCTTATCTTTATGCAAAATTTCTCTGAAACACTCCACAAGAAAATTTGCAGTCCTTTCCCACACAAGAAGAAGCCTTAAAACCACCACGTCCTTTTGAACACCCGAAACGTGATTCACAACATCCGCAGCCTTCGAATTAAAATAATCAAACTAGAATGGATGGATCAAAAACTTCGTGTGCACTCCAAACAAGGGTCTCGACCCCAGACGCACCTAGGCCACAATCCACCACAACTTCGAGCACACAGTTGACTTCTTGATCTACCTTGGTCTCGACCAAAGCTTCTTAAATGATTTCTAAATGTTTTGTGTTAGGCAATATGTATAATCCTATTCACTGCTGCCTTGCGTTACGCACAAAGGTATTTACTATGGTTACACTGTTGCCTTGCATTGCGCAATATGCATGATGCCATTCACTTCTTTATTTTCCCATGGTTTACAAAAATTAGGCTATGATGGTAAACATATTGGACATGGACCAGCGACTTGAATAAATCTTTTCGTATCTTGGCGTGGCAAATTCTGGAATTCATTTTACATCGCTAGGTTTTGCAAATGTATTGTTTATGAGCGGTATTTTTAAGTGACAACCTACATCCGTATTAACGTTTGTGTCTTCTGATGTTGACAATTCCAAATAAAAGTGAATAAATTTCATAGAAAGAAGTTTAATATACCAGGCTATGATGATAATTTTGTAACGGTTGTGTTGAGAAATCAGAAAAAATGGTTTCCCGTCTTGGCGAGGCAACTTAAAGTTTGCAGCCACAGGGCTTTCTATTATCTTTCTTGATATTACTCACATACTTAAGCCTATGTCCTTCATATCTTATGAACTTACAGATAAGATGGACAATATCTTTGGTTGCTTGAAATGATATTAAAATATTGTTGTCATTCGGCTAATCAGTTGTCATTTGTTATTGATTCATCCGGGAATTGTCAAGGTGATTTGTATTATGGTCAGGTTTTGATTGATAGTTCATCCAGAGCTCCAAACGAATCGGTTGGTTGGTTAGGTTAATGGTATACGATTGTTTAAATAGTAGTTAATCATTGTGTTTAATGGTGTATCCTAGGGGATACACGCATAAAGGCATCACTTTAATACAGCAAAACAGATTAAAAAGCATAAAAGATGATAATATTTGGCAGCTTTTATCATTTACCGTCCATCGTGTAGCAGGCCGCCCAGCGTTATGCGTAAGCCCTGGAGGCAGCTTATATACTTAAGCCCTTTAAGTTAAGCGCGTGAGCGGCACGCAGCCACGTCAGCCATGCCAAAGTCGGTTCCGGATAGTTCGCATAACAGAATTAATCAGCGTTTGACACGTGTTTTCCGAGAATTTCGGACATTCTACGCCTATAAATAGACCCCCTGGGTCACCACATTTCACATCGAATCTGGACTTCAGTCAGAGAGAAGTATACTTTCTCTCTCACACAGTTCTTTCTCACTCTAAAACATTAACCGCTTGGCAACAGAACACTAGACGGATCAATTACATATTGATCCAAAGATTGATTGAGGCCAACCCATGGATCTCTCATCCGTGTTCCGGGTCTGCAGGGATTATTTTCCAAGGGCAAACATCAATCGACATCTAATCGCTCAACGCTAGGCGACTATTATTCTCTACTGGTCCCTTACAACCGCTATACAGAAAATAGTACCAACGTATGGCGCCATCCGTTTCAAAGAACAACAAGAATACCAAGAATGCTAAGGCAACTGACGTGACTTCAACACGAGCAACACTTGAACCAATCACTGAAAACTTCATTGAAAATATACTAGTGGATTAATTAACATTGGAAGAAACTTCAATTGAAGAGCGAGATCAAATGACGACTGGTACAGCGGAAGAACATGTGAATGATACTGTACCACGATTGAAGAAGCCGTTATTGGAAAACTCTAGTGGAGGAGTTTGGAAAGCTAGGCGAGGAACACACAATGTTTCTTTTAAGAGAACATCTGATGTGAACGTTAAGCATATGGGTAAAGGAAAGTTAATCTCCAAGCAACAATTGTTGAATTTATTCAATCAATTGAATACCTTGGTGGATGATGCTAAGCATGAATGCAATAAAGAAAGTTTTGTGGAAAATGAGTGGGACTATGGAGAATGTATGAGGAGATGGCAGGAATGTTGTTAGATGGAATTTTAACCAAAACGGCGCCATCGAAGTATAAGCAGAAGATATCACAGCCGCCATCCGTGCAACGGCTGTAGACAATTTATTTTCTTTAATCACAGGAGATGAAGCTGTTAAACCTCCAGCAATGGCAGAGTCAACTCATTGTTTTGTCACTCGAATTGCAAAATATCCATTACCAAGGAATCTGAGAATTCCATCTATCGGAGTTTATGATGGAACAACTGATCCAAAAGATTTCCTTACCATGTTTAAGGGAGTTATGAGACTGCAACATTGGGAAGATGAGGTTGCATGTCATATGTTTCCAATGGTGTTGCAGAAAATGGCACGAGAGTGGCTTGCCCGTCTTCCGCCCAGAAGCATCACCAGTTTTCTCGATTTACGAGCCAAATTCGTCATGCAATACCAAAGTTTGAGGAGCTGTACATTGTCTCATTTGGATGCACATGAGATTACTATGCACCAGAATGAATGTTTAAGCAATTTCATGAAGCGTTACACTATTGAGTGTCAGAAGATACCTGATATACCAGAATCTCAGCTTGTATCTGGTTTCATTTTTTGTCTGGACCAGCGACGTTTTGCAAGTTTGATTCACGCGTTGCATTATGATGTTCCAAAAACATTGCACCAAGCATTGATTGTTGCACAAAAGCATTTGAGAGCTGGTGAAATAGGGCATCCAAGAGTTTATAACTTTCACAGGAATTTTAGGCAGCAGAATGGATGACGGAACACGAATGACAACTATCAGAGGCATCGTGGATATGATAACAGTTATCAAAGGCAACAACATGGTTGGCGGGGCAATAATCACCCAAATGACAATTACTATCTTCGAAAACTATTAGATAGACACCCGCTTATCATGGATTTAACAAAAACTCCAAAGGAAATTTTATTTACTGAACCTATCAAAGAGACTTTCAATCCTCCGCCACCAATGGAAGAATGAGAAGGTCCAAAGAGTGACAGGTGGTGTGATTTTCACGAAGCATATGGGCATGATACTGACAATTGCAAGTCATTGATGAGGGAAATCATTGCTAAGATTAAGGCTGGTGAGCTGAACCACTTACTACCAGGGAAGCAATACAGGAGGGCTGACCCAAAAAAATGTTTTACTTGGCAAGGAAAGGTGCGTCACGGTGGACCGAATGATTGGAACAGGAGAGAGGAACGGAAGGAAGAGAGGGATCCAACTCCTGAGCGACACATTAAGGTTATTTGGAATGATGTTGAAGAGTATGAGGAACGCAGAGAGCGCAGGGTGGAGGAGTGGATGTATGCTCCCATTGTGTTTCATACTATTTCAAATTGGCGACTGTCAGAGGAGCCTGTTGTTATTTCAGCTGTAATTGCAAACAAACACATAACCAGAATCTATACTGATACTGGTAGCGAGACAGACATTTTGTATTTGGATTGCTTTAGAGATTATCCATTCAGCGTGAAGGACAGAGTACGCTACACAAATTTGAAGATCGCTGGCATCACAGGGGCATCAATGAGAGCAGTTGGCAAGATCAAATTGGATGTGATGCTAGGAACACACCCTATGGTTCGTACAGAAATTGTGGACTTCACGGTACTTGATGGAAGATCAAGGTTAAATGCTCTATTTGGAAGAAGAACACTTCGAAAATTTGGGGCAATTTCTTCGACACCACATGCGGAATTAAGATTCCCAACTCCAAATGGGGTAGTTGTGGTGCACTCTGAATATGTGGGACCGGCAAGAGAAAGGTCAGTTGTTTATGAAGAACAGCAGAGTATGTTTAACGGTGGACCATCAAGGCAAATGTTCAACAGAAATGATGTAAATGGATACTTCAAGCCGCCCAAAATGTGGGAGCCTTAGAAACATAACGCAGGACGCTGCACGGAGAACATACTGTTTACATGAATAGTGCAACGCAGTTTGTTAAGCATGTTTTTTATTTCATCAGTTCAAATAAGCAAAGTACAATTTTTGTAGTTTTCTGGATAGGCTTGATCACCCTATCCATACAAAGATGTTACACAAAATATTTTAAGTGCAGCACTTTAATATTAATGATATTTTCTCTTTTTCCTACACGCAAAGCGTTACGCGTTACGAATGTAGAACATTGCATTCATACCTACCTACATAAGGCAAGGCATTTTTATGCCCCTGATGGTAGACGCTTTTGTGTCAACATTAGAGACACAAGGGATCGGCTAGTGTAAGTGTTTACGTCACTAGAGAGCACCGAGGCAAAAATACAATATCTCTTAAATGTCATGACATACACAATGGTTTATCTCAACTGCATAAATCCATTTATACGGAAAACAGAAAAGTTCGCACAAAAATAGAAGTGTATTCTATATAGCCGCACAACGCTTAAGCGCAGCACGCTAAACGGAATACTGATAGTTCTTTTAAAATATATTTCATAAGTTTATCATTTTTATAATTTCTGGTTAACATGAAAACATTATGATTGGCAAAATTCAATATTTTTTCCAACAGTTTGACTTTAGCAGTATATTATATCAAGTAAACCTTCTGTAGCAACACGGAAGACAGATAATACTTTGATACATCCGTCATGCGAAAAACAACAAAGGAAAAATATGTTTTATTGACATGCTGATGCAAAATAAGCATAATGAAGTCACAATCATATATATATCGTAGTAATAAACATATCATTTGTTTTCACAATTATAACCTTAGCAAATATTTGGAAGATTATGAAAAGCCTTTGGCGCAGAACGGACAACGAATGAAGATTAAATGCACATGCCATGTGAAAAACAGTTAAGGCAAAGATATTTTGTATGTAGTATGGCATATGGCATGTTCACAATACAAAGCATATTAAAGCATATATTAAACATACTGAAGCATGGCAAAGTTATGAAAATCATCAAATATTCAACAATATACATGGTCAAAACACAATCAACATTGTATATTATTACACGATATATCATAAATTGTTTACAAATCATATTGGAACCCCATGTATGTCTTTCACAGACACATCCTCTTTCTCACAAACCTCCTGCAGCGACACAATCCTCAATGCAGAGACCTCATCTATGGCAGCCTGTAGTTTTGTTACAGCATCAGGCTTGATGCGTTTTGAAATGACAATTGGTAAAGGATCAGGTTTGTTGGGAAGGGCATTGACAATTTCTTCAACTGCATCAGATAGATCTTCCTCAGTAGAAGCTTCAAGATATCTATGGAAGGTTTGGCCAACGAGATCAGATTTTAGTATCCTTTGCACAAGGGCAGGAATGCCAGCCTTCAAATCTACGATTTTCTTTTGAGAGATAGCAGCAACAACATTCTCCTCAGTTACACGTTTCTCCTCTACTATCTTCTTTTAGCTCCTCATTCTCCTTCAACAGATTCTCTTTCTCATCCATCAACTTCTCTTTCTCAACACATTTGCTCTCCACCAACCTCATGGTCTCATCTTTTTTCTTTGCAAGATCTGTTGCAGTCCTCAATTTCTGATGCACATCCTGCATCTCCACCTCTAGCTTCTTCAATTTGGAGGAGTTGTGAAGAGCATTTGCAATAATAGTTTCTTGAGCCTCCTGCATCATAAGACCATGAACTACATGCTCTGTGAGTATTAACAAAGATGCAGCAGTGGATTGGCAACTTTGCTTATGTGACATGGTAGAAAGGGAGGAAGATAGATCAGCAACTGTGTTTGCCTGTATAATAAAACAAATACTTATAATCTGCAAATTATTAATCAGAGAAATAGTAATTGGCTACAATAGCTCAAGCTACTGGAATTACCTTCAAGAAATCAACAAATTTATCAGATTTGTTTACAGGATCTTCAAGAAAAGTTTTTAACCCGGCCAATGGCACAACAGATGGTGGTTGGGATGAAGAAGAAGAAGATTGTGTGGTACCAGTGCCTTTAGAAATCAATGGAATAATGAAGGGTGGTGTTTCAAAAGTGCATCATCATTGGTTTCATCATCATCATCCTCAACATCAACAACTTTATTCTTGTCATTATCATCACCAACAGCAGTGGTTTCATCAATTTCTTCATCATGCAAAATCATTCCTAAAAAAGAAAAAATTAAAAAAATTAAAAATACAAAAAATACAGAAACAAATAAGCATAATGACATAACATATATAATATTCAAAATAGCTTAAGTCTGAGGCATACTTCTTTTCTTTGGTTTATCAGCAGATTCAACAACTGGACGCTTCCCCGCACGCTTCCAGCGTTTTTCGTACTTCTTCACGCTAGACGGTTGGGGGTTGTTTCAATAATTTCAACATCAAAAGACGCCTGTGAAGTACTGCCACCTTCGCCCTCCGTAGGCCGTTCTGGGCTCTTTATTTGTTGCTCAAACACTGCATCCTTAGCTTTATCAGCCTCAAGCTCTTCAGAAGTCTTTGGCCGTTCAGAAACAATTGCTTTGTCCAAGTTGGCTTTTTGAAATGTTCTGTAAACCTTCATCTCTCCTTCTGCAATAAGAAATCACACATACAAACAGAAAAAGCATATATGAGAATACATGTGATTCATGATAACATAATTTAAGCATAGCATATTAATAAAGGTGCCTACTATGGCCTTCCTAGTGCAACACTAGCATATATCCAAAGCGCCAATTGTCACTCATGTTGCAGAGGACTAAAATGGCTTCATACTCAGCATAGGATCTTTGTGGAAGTTTCAGTTTCTTCCAGGCTTCTATTGTTGTATGTTCATCATCTGACAAAACAATGAACTTGCTCACTCCTATCTTTGTTTTCCTCCATTTACGAGCACTTGCCCAAGTATCTTGAATAATCCTTTCATTAACAAAGAAATAGGGTTCTTTCCAGTTTTTTTTAGAGAAGTTTCTTTCTCACCAGTAAATGCCTTTCCTGGCTTGCAGTCAAACATATACCCGCATTGACTCACTAGTCGAGTCCTAAACAGCTCGTGAAAAATATTTACACTAGGTACTCTATTTAAATAATTGCAGTACATCTCAAAACGAATAATTTTTTGCAATCCAAGAGGGTGAATTTGGCTTAGCCCTTTCCCATAGTGGACAAGAATTTCTTGTAGAAACACGAAGGGAGGAATACAGAGGTTTCCTACAGTTAATTGAAGTTTGTACAGAGTAATCATCTTTTTGGGTGGTTTATTGGCTCTATCGCTCGGCGATGGAATCATTGGGTTTAAGAGCCTAAGGTTCCTATGGTCTATACATAATATAACAACCCTCATTTTTTCCACACTGAAATGACTATAATACCCCTAGGGTTTCATTTCTGTCTTATACTTCTGTGTTATAATTATTAGGGTTGTTATCCGGACATAATAAATGAAGTAATTAATACTCGTATTTAATGAACTAAACCCTAACCCTAGTAATAATAATAATAATAATAATAATAATAATAATAATAATAATAATAATAATAATTATTATTATTATTATTATTAGTATTATTATTATTATTATTATTATTATTATTATTATTATTATTATTATTATTATTATTATTATTATTATTATTATTATTATTATTATTATTATTATTATTATTATTATTATTATTCCTATTATTACTATTATTACTATTATAAGTGTAAATATATGTAAATGAATATATAACTATGTGTACATATATAATTATTAAACTATAATTAGTTATATAATACAAATAGTAACTATATAATTAATTTAACTATATAATAAAAGATTATACACCTATAATATGTGAAGGTTATAATCAAGATAACGTACACTATATACGAACCTCACCGCTACATATAGCCTAGGGTGGTCCTTGTTGCCTTATGGGAACCGCTTGTGGATTTCGAATGCCATGACATAGATTCTGGTCAAGAATCCTGGGTGTCCGGTAACAACTGACTATCATAGTTACTTGTATGATATCAACGAGATTTGGGTAAAGGTGTACAACGTCTTGTTATAGATTATAACCCGAACTTACTATAATTAGAAAGATACTATAAGTGGAAACTTTCCATAAATGGTAACTTTCCAAAAATGGAAATTAATTTAGAAAACCATCATCATTAGTATAATTAATATACTTAAGTCTTTTAGGCTATATCTCTGATCGTACATTCTATCTCTAGCTTGAGATTCCGATCACGTTCTTCCGTTCCATTCATTTCTCTTGTGGAATAACTCTTCTGTGCTACTAAGGTGAACTCATAGCCCTGCTTTTACATGTTTTAATGTATTTTATAAATCTTGGGGTGAGACACATGCTTGCTTTTAAATGATTTACAATTTAGACACAAGTGCCTAAACTTTTTGATATGCAACTTCATGAGACTATTGTTAACTTGTATTCTTACATGCAAATCCCCGCCATAATATCGTTAATTGCTGGAATTGAAATGTTGCAAGCTTAATTATTGTGAGTAGGCCTATTGAGAGTGACGTCTCTACCCATTGACCGATCATCAAGGGGGTACATAATAATGATTACCGATACCCGTACAGTGTCAGGGGTTTATGTTTAGCTCGATATTATAACTCATGGCATATTGAATATTTTGATGTTTGAATTTAATCTTGTGGTCTAAAACTCTATTGATTATTAAACCTATGATGTTCACTCAACCATTGTGTTGACATTTTAAGCATGTTTGTCTCAGGTGAAGAATAGCTTAGGTGTTGCCCTATGTTGATTGCTTGCTGTTGCATTAGAGTCCACATTATTTACATTTTATCATTTGTTAAACATTGATTACATTTGGGTTTACCATATAAAACATTTCGCTTTCCGCCGCAATTGAATTATTGAATTTATTAAACGTCTCATTTAGAGTCATTCTCGTTATATAACTGTGTGATGATATTGGAAAAGTCATATTTACCCCCGGCCCTATTCGGGGGGTATAACAGAGTGGTATCAGAGCACGGTTTGTTATAGAGAACAAGATTGCATTTGTGTATGCCTTATGTGTTAGTTAGGGTGCCTTAGCAATCTATAGGACTATAACCTTTCCTGACTTAGCTTAAGTGCCTTTCTTATTTGTCTATATTCTTGCCTTAGTTTTAAGTGCCTTTACTTGTTCATATTCCTGCCTTAGTTTTTATCGCTTCCTTATTATACATTTCTTAGCATCCCTCTCGATGCCCTGCTTCCTTTCCTAAGGATGTCATTTATGACTTCTGAATTTCACGACATTTTCCATGTCATTTATTACGGTCATGTACATAACATTTTTGTTATAATACATACCGTGATGCCTTGGTTTGCGAACCAGAAAATGTCCTTCTAGACTCATGAAGATTCTCTCCGTGCAATCTTTAGTGCGTTGGGAAACGCTTTAGGTTATCATCTATTTAAACGGCAATTGAGCTTTAAGTCCTTAGAAAGTTTTCTAATAAATAAAAATTCTGTAGTTTGATCACATATCCTGACCCTATGGAGTGACCTTGGAATGGAAGTGTGAATTAGTGAAACATAATAACGCCTAATCAACGTGATTATGTTATGGTAATTCATATAGAAATTCCAATATCATGACATATAGAATAGAAAGTGAATCAAAGAAAAATTTCCAAGCCACTTATTCGGAAATCTCAATGTGATTACATGAAGGATAATCATCATTCGATTTGAAGAACTCGTTTTAACCAAACTACCTCATACTTATGAGTATATTGACTTATTGCCGATCAAGTTACGAAGTTCCGATGTATTTATAATGGATTATTTAGCCCAATTGAGAGCAAAAATCCTATGCTTCGATAAAACCATTAGTATTCCTCCAGAGAATGGTGAAACTCCAATCATTCAAGGTGAAAAGAGTGGTTCCAAACTCAATATCATTTCATGCATCAAAACCCGCAAGTATCTAATGAAGGGATATCAAGCTATCTTGGCTCATGTTAAGGAAGTCGAATCGGAAGAAAAACGCATTGAAGATGTGCCGATCGTTAGAAACTTTCCTGAAGTATTTCCTGAAGAACTCCCTGGTCTCCCTCCCCAACGACGGGTTGAGTTTCAGATTGATTTGACCCCCGGTGCTGCACCTATTGCAAAGGCACCATACCGCTTAGCTTCACCAGAGATGAAGGAATTATCTAACCAACTCCAAGAACTTTTGGAGAAAGGTTTCATTCGTCCTAGCTCGTCTCCGTGGGGAGCACCCGTTCTGTTTGTCAAGAAGAAAGATGGCACGTTGAGGATGTGTATTGATTACCGCGAACTCAACAAGTTAACAATCAAGAATTGTTATCCCCTCCCGCGTATTGACGACCTGTTTGACCAACTGCAAGGATCAAGCATCTATTCGAAGATTGATCTTAGGTCCGGTTACCATCAGTTGAGAGTCAAGGAAACTGATGTTTCTAAGACTGCTTTCCGAACTCGTTACGGTCATTATGAGTTTCTTGTTATGCCTTTTGGTTTAACCAATGCTCCTGCTATATTCATGGATCTTATGAACCGTGTATGCAAACCTTATCTTGACAAGTTCGCGATCGTCTTTATCGATGACATTCTAATCTACTCCAAGAGCGAGAAAGAGCATGAGAAACATTTGCGATTGACTCTAGAGCTCTTAAAGAAGGAACAACTCTATGCTAAGTTCTCCAAGTGTGAATTTTGGCTACGAACAGTTCAATTTCTCGGACATGTAGTTGATAGTGAAGGAATACATGTCTATCCAGCGAAGATCACCGCTATTCAGAACTGGAAAGTGCCTAAGAGTGCGAAGCATATTCGCCAATTTTTGGGACTTTCTGGTTATTATCGAAGGTTTATCAAGGATTTTTCTATTCTAGCCAAACCTCTTACCAAGCTAACTCATAAGGTGTAACGACCCTACTTTTTTCGTTATCTTTTACCGTTAATTATTTAACGACCGTTAACTGTTATTCGTGCCACGTCATTTCTATGACCTATATTATTATTTTTGTAATAATATATTAATTACTATGTGTTATATGAATATTTGTATTCATATCTTTAATTGTACGTTTCTACGTGTCGCGGATTTCTATCCGGCGAATCTTTTCGGTTTTCAAACCAACGGTCGAGATTTTGGGATTTTTAAGTCCTAATTATTTTAAATATGATATTTTAATGTCATATGATCATATATAGTGTTTATATATTTTATTCGTCGCGTATTTGTTATCTCTCCAAAAAATCAATCGCGTAGTGGTGTTTTCGCGTTTCGGGCTTCGTTCGGGCATTTGGGCCACAAGACTTCTTTCATTTATCAAGTTGGCCCATAAGTGGGGCCCACCCTTCATAATTCAGCCGAAAATATCAAGGGGGAGGGGGGTATTGTGCCATTTTTCCCAAACTTGTAGTTTTAGGGATCAAAACCTAATCACTACTTCATTCTTCCCCATTTTCACATTTTAATTTTTGTTTCCTCCTCCCCTTGCTCTCCATGCCATCACCTACCACCAAGAACATCATCATCATCTCACAAAATTGTTAATCATTTCAAGAGGCTTTCAACATAATCGGATTCTACACAACGATCTCTACACGTTCATATTACTTGATTGTTGATTAGGGTATAAACCCTAACCCTAGATTTTCAATTTTTAAATTATTTTTCTGTTTTTTACATGTTATATTGATAGTATGATGATAATATGTTATTGTATTGATGATTGTATGCATAGAAATGCTCAAATATATATGTTTTCGGTTTGATTGAATTGGGACAGCAGCATATTCATTCATTTCTGGTTATGTAACTGATATAAAAGTGAAATTAAAGTATCTAGATGAGTTTCTCTCATCAATACATTAATTTTAGACTCCGGATTCATGTCGTTTCGATTCCCGGAGCCCTAGATATTATCAAAATGGTATTTTGTTAAGATTGAAATATGATATTGATATGAACCAGGTTTGGTCCGAATTTGTGACCATATTTGGTGACTTTAGGGTGTGTTAGTGTGTTAGGGTTAATGGTGGGACGAAATTTGATGTTCGGGTCATCTAAATCCGAGCCACGAATCACCCGTTCCGGCTAAAACACGATTTTGATTGAATTGAAGTTCCAAGTGGTGTCATGGCTGATCACCACGACTTGTGGACTGTTATTGGTGTGTTCTTGAGTGTGCCAAAGTTTCGGGTGGTTTGATTGGGCGGAGATATATATAAGGCTCGCCGAAAACCGACACCCGGGGCTCAAGATACGACCCGATGAACTTTTAATTAAAACTTATGGTTATTAATTATGAGTTATGATAAAAATAATGAATTTCATTATTAATAAATTACTTATGATATAAAAAGTAATTAATTTAATTTAAGACTTATGATATATATTTATTATATCATTTATTAATTAATTATGATTTAATTAAACTTATGATTAATAATACTTTTATTATTAATGGAAAATACTTATGATAAGTATTAAACTTATATTATGAAATTATTATAATAAGACTTATAATAAGGATTAATTAATTATTTAATTATTATAAGGCTTAGTTATTATTTAATTATATTTTAATTATTAAATACTTATGATTTAATAATTATAATTAGAAACTTATGATATGATTAATAATTCATTATTAATTAATAATACTTATGATATGATTTAAAATTTATTATTAATTAATAACACTTATATTATGACTAATATTTAATTAATTAATTAAATACTTATGTTATATTAATTATATCATTTAAACTTATATTAACTTTAATAATTCATTTTAATTTAATTAAACTTATGTTATGACATAATTAGACATATTTAACTTTAATCAACATTATAACTTACATTATTATTACAACTTACACTTTTAAAATTAACGTTGACTATGTTTGACCAAGGTTGACTTTTGAGTTGACTTTCGGTTGACTTTGACTTTCAGTTGACTTTCTAAATAAGGAAACTTTCCTAACTTAAAACTTTCTAAAAATAGAAACTTTCTAAATTTGGAAACTTTCCAACAATAGAAACTTTCCAAAAATAGAAACTTTTCTAAAATAGAAACTTTTCAAAAATAGAAACTTTCCTAAATTAGAAACTTTCCAAAAATAGAAACTTTCCAAAAATAGAAACTTTTTAAAATAGAAAGTGTGTGTCCGTACGCTGTTCCGATCAAACCGATGTATGTTGAGTGTTGTTCTATGTCTACTTGCAACATGTACAATAGCTATCATACTAAGACTTGACCTAAGTTAGTTATTTATATCGACCTGCTTTATTTATAGGTCGGCGTTGTGATCATTCCTGATCACTGTACTACATTTGCTGTTCGCTTAATTGTGTTGATTACTTCATTATTATTAAGGTGAGTTATAGTCCCATTTTCTATTTTAAATCTTTTGGGATGAGAATACATGCAATTTATTTTATATTTTGGACACAAGTGGAAGTTGGTTTAAATTATTCATTGTGAGTTGAACAAAAATATTCCCTAGTCTGGTAACTGTAATCACTGGTTTCTACTAGTGAACGCGAATCCTACAGATAGATCTATCGGGTTTGACAACCCCATTTCGAGCTAGTCGCGCTAGCAATTTATAATCGGAATGTTTAGTACTTCGTAATTTGTTGTAGATACACTTGTTCGGTGTATATTATTTATTGTGTTTGGCAAGGGTAAATAAATGGTTAAGTGGTTACCAGGTGGCTCACGGAAAATGGAATAATATTTTTATATGTTTTCTAGCATATAATTTTGTGGTCCAAAAAGGAGTTTTTATGTTTTCAAACATAAATTTTTACGGTTTAAATTAGATATTGTTTACAATATTAAACCTATAATTCACTCAACATTTTTGTTGACAGTTACTCGCATGTTTTATTCTCAGGTTCATGATTGATTGCTTCCGCTGTGCTTAGAGAGTCTGCATATTTATGATGGCAGCTTTTGTTAAACATTAACTTGCATTCTATTTTGATACATTTAATAGTGGATGTTGTTGACTTTGTTTTGGTTAACTTTTGGTTAAGTAATAATGTATGGTTTTTCTAAACTTACACATTTTGGTAGGTTTCCTTTATAGGAAATCATTTTTAAATAAAGAATGCAAGGTTATTTATTAAATTCATATAGAGTTATGATCAAGCTGTGAGACCAAGTGACGGAGCCGTTAAGTGTTTTGACGGGGACATCACAGTTGGTATCAGAGCTCTGGTTGTAGGGAATTAGGCTGCATTGATGTCGTTACCCGAGTCAAAAGGGTGCATTAGTGAGTCTAGTCTACAGCCCGACCTATTATATATTATTATATGTGATTATTTGTATCGTATTGGTATGTATATTGTTATCATACATACATCTCTTTTATGTTTTGAATCCAGTAGGAACTCCCATTCCGATTTAAACGTATTCTCCGACTCACGCGAGTTTATCTTTCATAAGAACACCTCGGATAGTGAAACCGAGGGATGTCATTCTTGACTTCTGAAATTCTCAACATTCCTATGTCATCTAATATGGTTATGTATATAATGTTTGAGTTATATTACGCGAGATGTCATTCTTGACTTCTAAAGGCTCGGCATTTCAATGCCAGCTATTATGTTTAGGTATATAACATTCTTGCTATATTACGTGCCTTTGTGCCGTTGTGCTTTGGTTTTTGAACCGGAAAACGTCATTCTTGACTTTTAGAGATTCTTGGTACCTCGAAGACATTTTTATGTCATCGTTACTCCTATTCATTACTTTTGATGTTTTTGTCTCTTGTGCTATCCTTAGCACATTGTTTAAGAAATCGTTTTAGAGAAATTGTGTGGAAATTTGAGGTTGATCGCGTGTCCTGACCTCATGTAGTGCTATTGGAATGGAACTATGAATTAGTGAAATATAATGGCGTCAGGCCAAAGTGATTATATTCCGTTAATTTATAAAGAAGTCCCAATATTGTGACATGAGGAATAGAAAGAGAGTCAAAGAAAATTTTTACACTACTTATTTAGAAATTCCGATGTATTACATGGGTAGGGAAAATATTCATTATCTTATTTGTTGATATACGAGGAGCTCGTCTTAACTGGATTATCTATCTCATGCTCTACCCTTTCATAACTCGCTTATTAGCAACAGCTTCGCTCGGGAACAGTTTTGGCCCAAGGACTTATGTCCTGATAATAGTCAAAACAACATTTAACTCATTGGTTTTCATGACCTCGTAACATTTGTTGGTCAAATGTCGCACGACGATTCAGGTCATTTACTCGATCTTTCACAATCTTACTTCAACTTGTAACCTCTGAAATACAGATACTCTGTTTATCATCGGGAGTTTTACACATTTATTTAATTGGGTGGTTCTCACGGATTTATGGGCGAATAGAAGTAATGAAATAATTTGTCATGTATACAATTTATAAAATCGTATATGTACGTATAGATTCAAATGAATAAGTTTACCTTAACCTATTTTGATTAGTACATACTAAATCATACCTTCAAAATTATTTTAAAACCACACCTTTATTGAGTTGTTTAATTAAGTCAGATTATTTTATATAAAATGGTACACATTGTACATACTTCTAAATTACTAAGAACTTCGTTCCGTTTATGTTGTCACATCAAACGTTTAAAGGTTTTTTTAAAACTCCTTTGATTAATTTTATCAACTTTTCGCATTACCCTACAGAGTGTCTGGATCACAGTTCTTCTCATCCTCGGTTTAAGGATGAAACTTACCATTAAGTTCATTGATTGAAACTCTTACGCCACTTTGGATGCCGGTTTTATAAAATTTGTTGGAAAGTCTTTGCGCTCATAAAAATTTTCCCTCTTATGTTTGGACATGGCCGAAACGCGGACCAATAAATCAATTTTCTGAGGTACACTCGGTGGTCACTCTATTGTAGAAAAGGCACTATGTGGGTTTCTACCCCAATTGTTGTTTTAGTGAGTATCATGGATATATATATTACACTAGACCGTTTGAGGATTTTCTACTCTCAATATTCGCTGTCAACCGCAACACCCTTAAAAACATCAATCCTATGATCTAATACTTTGAGGTGCACGAAATTATTTTTTGGAGATTCATCTCACCTGAAGTCGGCCATTCTTTATAACCCATGATTCGCGTTTTTTTCATCCGCACATAAATTTAAGAATATGGATGAATCCTAGATTTTCTCGCTCATTGAGCAAGGGAGTTCACTCTCGTTGAAATATCACACCTTTCGTACGTCTTCCTTTCAGAAATGTAATGAAAATTTACTTTGAAATCCATGATCCTCGTTATCTCCTTTGAGGGAATTGCCTTAAATATCTATGCCACTTATGTGACCACTCCATATATTTCTTCTTTCATTGTTGCAACTATATTTCATTCATCCCAGTTCGTCCCCTCGGGGAGCTTCTGTTTTGTTTGTTAAGAAGAAGAGTGGATCGTTCCGATGGTGTATTGATTATCGTGAATTGAACAAGCTTACTGTTAAAAACTTTACCCTCTTCCAAGAATCGATGATCTATTCGATCAGCTTCAAGGTTCGTCTGTTTATTCTAAGATCGATCTTCATTCCGGCTATCATCAGTTGAGTGTTAAAGAATCTGATGTTCTGAAAACTGCTTTTCGCACCCGTTATGGTCACCTTGAATTCCTTGTTATGCCGTTCAGATTGACAAATGCACCTGCTGTGTTCATGGACCTCATGAACCGTGTGTGTAGACCCTATCTGGACAAATTTGTTATTGTTTTCATCGAGGACATCCTTATTTATTCCAAGAGTGATGAAGAGCAAGAGGAAAATTTGAAGTTAGTGCTTGATTTATTGAGAAAAGAAGAGTTGTACGCTAAGTTCTCTAAGTGTGCTTCCTGGTTAAGAGAAGTTCAATTCCTTGGACATATTGTTAGTGAACAGGGAATACAAGTTAATCCTGCTAAAATTAAGGCGATTGAAAGGTGGGAAATTCCGAAAACTCCTACTCAGATTCGTCAGTTTCTAGGGTTGGCAGGTTACTATAGAAGGTTCATTCAAGATTTCTCTCGTATATCGAAACCTCTGACTGCTTTAACGCACAAGGGGAAGAAGTATGAGTGGAAGGATGAACAAGAGAATGCTTTTCAGATTTTGAAGAAGAAGTTGACTACCGCTTCGATATTGTCACTACCTGAGGGTAATGATGATTTTGTTGTTTATTGTGATGCATCGCATCAGGGCTTTGGATGTGTTTTGATGCAGTGAAATAAAGTTATTGCGTACGTGTCACGTCAGTTAAAGATCCATGAACAGAATTATACAACCCACGATTTAGAATTGGGAGCTGTTGTGTTCGCACTCAAGAATTGGAGACATTACTTATATGGGGTCAAATGTACAGTGTACACTGATCACAAAAGTCTTCAACATATCTTTGATCAAAGACAGTGGGATATGAGGTAGCGAAGATGGGTTGAATTGTTGAACGATTATGATTGTGAACTCCTTTAGCCATTCTAGGAAAAAGTCAATGTCGTGGCTGATGCTTTGAGTCGAAAGGAGAGAGAGTTGAACCTCACAGGTTTACAGCCCTGAATATGACCATTTGAACAAACCTCGCAAGGCAGATTCTTGCAGCTCAACAAGAAGCCTTGAAGGAGGAGAATTTTGTAACGGGAAGGTCCGAGGCTTGAGTAAACAGTTAGAGGTATGAATCGATGGTACTCGGTATTTTGCTAGACGTCTTTGGATTCCGAAATTTGGTGATTTGCGACAACTTGTTTTAGATGAAGCTCATAAGTCTGGGTCTATTCATCCTGGTTCAGGAAAGATGTATCATGACCTTAAGGAGCTGTATTGGTGGCCTAATTTGGAAGCTGATGTGGCTACATATGTGGCTATGTGTTTGACCTGTACTAAAGTTAAAATTGAACATCAGAAACTGTCTGGACTTTTGGTGCAACCTGAGATTCCCGAGTGGAAGTGGGAAGGTATTACAACGGATTTTATTACGAAGTTACTGAGAGTTGTGGGTGGTTATGATACCATTTGGGTGATTGTTGACCGACTCACAAAATCAGCTCATTTCTTACCGATTAAAGAAACAAATTCGAAGGAGAAGCTTACTTGTTTGTATTTGAAGGAGATTGTTATTAGATATGGTGTTCTCGTGTTATTTCGGACCGAGATAGTCGATTTACATCGAGATTTTGGTGGTCCTTACAAGATGCGTTGGGAACTAAATTGGATATGAACACTATTTATCATCCACAGTCAGATGGTCAGAGTGAAAGGACCATTCAAATGTTGGAAGACATGTTACGAGCATGCATCATTGATTTTGGTAATGGTTGGGATAAGTACTTGCCACTGGCTGAATTTTCTTATAATAACAGCTATCATGCAAGTATTAAGCCGCACCTTTTGAAGCGCTGTATGGTAAAAAGTGTAGGTCTCCTGTCTGCTGGAATGAGGTTGGGGATGCTCAACTCACAGGTCCAGGAATTATTCATGAGACTACCGAGAAGATCGTACAGATTAAGGTAAGTTTGAGAACCGCCAGAAGTCGTAAAAGAGTTATGCCAATAAGAGAAGGAACGATATTGAATTTCAGGTCAGTAACCGTGTTATGTTAAAGGTTTCACCTTGGAAGGGTGTGATACGTTTTGGTAAAGAGGGAAAGTTGAGTCCTCATCTTGTTGGACCATTTGAGATTATCGAAAGAATTGAACCCGTTGCTTATCGTTCGAAATTGCCACAAGAGCTTAGCGCTTTTCATAACGTTTTCATGTATCGAATTTGAAGAAGTGTTTGGCCGAGGTCAATGAAACCATTCTTCTTGATGAACTTCATGTTGATAAACAACTCCATTTTATTGTGGAACCTGTCGAGATTATGGATCGAGAGGTTAAGACTCTTAAGCAGAGTAGAATTCCTATTGTTCGAGTTAGATGGAACGCCAGGCGCGATCCCGAGTTCACTTGGGAGCGTGAAGGTCAGATGAGGCAGAAGTACCCGCATTTGTTCCCAAATGACGAGGAAACCCCTGCACCTGCTTTAATTTCGGGACGAAATTTCTGTAACGGGAAGGTACTGTAACGACCCTACTTTTTCCGTTATCTTTTACCGTTAATTATTTAACGACCGTTAACTGTTATTCATGCCACGTCATTTCTATGACCTATATATTATTTTTGTAATAATATATTAATTACTATGTGTTATATGAATATTTGTATTCATATCTTTAATTGTACGTTTCTACGTGTCGCGGATTTCTATCCGGCGAATCTTTTCGGTTTTCAAACCAACGGTCGAGCTTTTGGGATTTTTAAGTCCTAATTATTTTAAATATGATATTTTAATGTCATATGATCATATATAGTGTTTATATATTTTATTCGTCGCGTATTTGTTATCTCTTCGAAAAATCAATCGCGTAGTGGTGTTTTCGCGTTTCGGGCTTCGTTCGGGCATTCGGGCCACAAGACTTCTTTCATTTATAAATTTGACCCACAAGTAGGGCCCACCCTTCATAATTCAGCCGAAAATATCAAGGGGGAGGGGGGTATTGTGCCATTTTTCCCAAACTTGTAGTTTTAGGGATCAAAACCTAATCACTACTTCATTCTTCCCCATTTTCACATTTTAATTTTTGTTTCCTCCTCCCCTTGCTCTCCATGCCGTCACCTACCACCAGGAACATCATCATCATCTCACAAAATTGTTAATCATTTCAAGAGGCTTTCAACATAATCGGATTCTACACAACGATCTCTACGCGTTCATATTACTTGATTGTTGATTAGGATATAAACCCTAACCCTAGATTTTCAATTTTTCAATTATTTTTCTGTTTTTACATGTTATATTGATAGTATGATGGTAATATGTTATTGTATTGATGATTGTATGCATAGAAATGCTCAAATATATATGTTTTCGGTTTGATTGAATTGGGACAGCAGCATATTCATTCATTTCTGGTTATGTAACTGATATAAAAGTGAAATTAAAGTATCTAGATGAGTTCCTCTCATCAATACATTAATTTTAGACTCCGGATTCATGTCGTTTCGATTCCCGGAGCCCTAGATATTATCAAAATGGTATTTTGTTAAGATTGAAATGTGATATTGATATGAACTAGGTTTGGTCCGACTTTGTGACCATATTTGGTGACTTTAGGGTGTATTAGTGTGTTAGGGTTAATGGTGGGACGAACTTTCATGTTCGGGTCATCTAAATCCGAGCCACGAATCACCCGTTCCGGCTAAAACACGATTTAGATTGAATTGAAGTTCCAAGTGGTGTCATGGCTGATCACCACGACTTGTAGACTGTTCTTGGTGTGTTCTTGAGTGTGCCAAAGTTTCGGGTGGTTTGATTGGGCGGAGATATATATAAGGCTCGCCGAAAACCGACACCCGGGGCTCAAGATACGACCCGATGAACTTTTAATTAAAACTTATGGTTATTAATTATGACTTATGATAAAAATAATGAATTTCATTATTAATAAATTACTTATGATATAAAAAGTAATTAATTTAATTTAAGACTTATGATATATATTTATTATATCATTTATTAATTAATTATGATTTAATTAAACTTTTAATTAAACTTATGATTAATAATACTTTTATTATTAATGGAAAATACTTATGATAAGTATTAAACTTATATTATGAAATTATTATAATAAGACTTATAATAAGGATTAATTAATTATTTAATTATTATAAGGCTTAGTTATTATTTAATTATAATTTAATTATTAAATACTTATGATTTAATAATTATAATTAGAAACTTATGATATGATTAATAATTCATTATTAATTAATAATACTTATGATATGATTTAAAATTTATTATTAATTAATAACACTTATATTATGACTAATATTTAATTAATTAATTAAATACTTATGTTATATTAATTATATCATTTAAACTTATATTAACTTTAATAATTCATTTTAATTTAATTAAACTTATGTTATGACATAATTAGACATATTTAACTTTAATCAACATTATAACTTACATTATTATTACAACTTACACTTTTAAAATTAACGTTGACTATGTTTGACCAAGGTTAACTTTTGAGTTGACTTTCGGTTGACTTTGACTTTCAGTTGACTTTTGTTGACTTTCTAAATAAGGAAACTTTCCTAACTTAAAACTTTCTAAAAATAGAAACTTTCAAAATTTGGAAACTTTCCAAAAATAGAAACTTTACAAAAATAGAAACTTTCCTAAAATAGAAACTTTCCAAAATAGAAACTTTCCCAAAATAGAAACTTTCCTAAAATAGAAACTTTCCAAAAATAGAAACTTTCCAAAAATAGAAAGTGTGTGTCCGTACGCTGTTCCGATCAAACCGATGCATGTTGAGTGTTGTTCTATGTCTACTTGCAACATGTACAATAGCTATCATACTAAGACTTGACCTAAGTTAGTTATTTATATCGACCTGCTTTATTTATAGGTCGGCGTTGTGATCATTCCTGATCACTGTACTACATTTGCTGTTCGCTTAATTGTGTTGGTTACTTCATTACTATTAAGGTGAGTTATAGTCCCATTTTCTATTTTAAATCTTTTGGGATGAGAATACATGCAATTTATTTTATATTTTGGACACAAGTGGAAGTTGGTTTAAATTATTTATTGTGAGTTGAACAAAAATATTCCCTAGTCTGGTAACTGTAATCACTGGTTTCTACTAGTGAACGCGAATTCTACGGATAGATCTATCGGGTTTGACAACCCCATTTCAAGCTAGTCGCGCTAGCAATTTATAATCGGAATGTTTAGTACTTCGTAATTTGTTGTAGATACACTTGTTCGGTGTATATTATTTATTGTGTTTGGCAAGGGTAAATAAATGGTTAAGTGGTTACCAGGTGGCTCACGGAAAATGGAATAATGTTTTTATATGTTTTCTAGCATATAATTTTGTGGTCCAAAAAGGAGTTTTTATGTTTTCAAACATAAATTTTTACGGTTTAAATTAGATATTGTTTACAATATTAAACCTATAATTCACTCAACATTTTTGTTGACAGTTACTCGCATGTTTTATTCTCAGGTTCATGATTGATTGCTTCCGCCGTGCTTAGAGAGTCTGCATATTTATGATGGCAGCTTTTGTTAAACATTAACTTGCATTCTATTTTGATACATTTAATAGTGGATGTTGTTGACTTTGTTTTGGTCAACTTTTGGTTAAGTAATAATGTATGGTTTTTCTAAACTTACACATTTTGGTAGGTTTCCTTTATAGGAAATCATTTTTAAATAAAGAATGCAAGGTTATTTATTAAATTCATATAGAGTTATGATCAAGCTGTGGGACCAAGTGACAGAGCCGTTAAGTGTTTTGACGGGGACATCGCATAAGGGGAAGAAGTTTGAGTGGTCCGAAGAATAAGAATCTGCTTTCAAGATTCTAAAGGAAAAATTGACCACAGCCCCGATTATGTCATTACCTAAAGGTACCGACGATTTTGTAGTCTATTGTGATGCCTCGAATCAAGGTTTTGGATGTGTTTTGATGTAACGAGAAAAGGTTATTGCTTATACATCTAGACAGTTGAAGAAACATGAGAAGAACTATACCACACATGACCTGGAATTAGGAGTTGTGGTATTTGCACTAAAGATGTGGAGACATTACCTCTATGGGGTTAGAATCACGGTGTATACTGATCATAAAAGTCTTCAGCATATCTTTGACCAGAAGCAATTAAACATGAGGAAAAGGCGTTGGATCGAGTTATTAAATGACTATGATTGTGAACTTCATTATCATCCCGGCAAGGCGAATGTAGTAGCTGATGCCCTTAGTATAAAGGATCGTGTCAAACCGATTCGAGTCCGAGCTTTGAATATACGTATTCGTACGAATCTTACATCTCAAATTCGTGAAGCACAACTTGAGGCATTGAAGGAAGAGAATGTCCAACTTGAGGGACTGAAAGGTCTCGAAAAGCAACTTGAACTCAAGGGAAACGGAACAAGGTATTTTAATAACCGAATCTGGGCCCAATTTTTGGAAATCTTCGAGAGCTAGTCTTGGATGAAGCGCATAAGACTAGATATTCTATTCACCCAGGCTCCAGTAAAATGTATCACGATGTGAAAGAATTCTATTGGTGGCCTAATCTAAAGTCTGACATTGCTGATTATGTGAGCAAGTGCCTTACTTGTCTGAAGGTTAAGGCCGAGCATCAGAAGCCGTCTGGTTTACTTCAACGGCCGGATATTCCATAGTGGAAGTGGTAATGTATCACTATGGACTTCGTTACTAAGTTTCCTAAGACTTCAAACGACAACGATACTATTTGGGTCATAGTTGATCGTCTTACTAAATCTGCGCATTTTTTACCGATCAAGGAAACTGACAAGATGGAGAAATTATCACAACTCTATATCAAAGAGATTGTCTCACGTCATGGAGTTCCTATCTCAATCATTTCTGATCGCGACAGTCGATTTGTTTCTAGATTTTGGAAAACTTTACAATCTGCTCTTGGAACTCAACTAGACATGAGTACAGCTTATCATCCGTAAACTGATGGTCAAAGTGAGCGAACTATTCAGACATTGGAAGATATGCTACGTGCTTGTGCTATCGATTTTGGCAAAGGTTGGGATAGACACTTGCCTTTAGCTGAATTTTCTTATAACAACAGCTATCACTCAAGTATTAAGGCTGCACCTTTTGAAGCCTTATACGGACGAAAATGTATATCCCCATTGTGTTGGGATGAATTAGAGGACAGACAGTTAACTGGTCCTGAAATCATTCATGAAACTACCGAGAAGATCGTTCAGATAAAGAAACGATTGGAAACTGCCCGCAGCCGACAAAAGAGCTATGCTGATAAACGTCGGAAAGATTTAGAATTCCAAGTTGGTGATAAAGTCATGTTGAAAGTATCCCCTTGGAAGGGCGTCGTTCGTTTTGGTAAGCGAAGCAAATTAAGTCCACGTTATGTAGGACCTTTCAATATTATTGAAAGAGTTGGTCCTGTGGCATATCGATTAGAATTACCCACTGAGCTTAGTAATGTGCACGATGTATTTCATGTCTTGAATCTTAAAAAGTGTCTTGCTGATGACACACTCATTATTCCGTTAGATGATATCCGCATTGATGATAAAATGCACTTTGTTGAAGAACCGATAGAGGTTATGGATCGCGAGGTGTAACACCCCAGCTTAACATGACCACAATATTGTCCGCTTTGCCCGCAGGCGCACAGCTTTTTCTTGGCGACCACACACGAGAAGAACTTTCCAAGGAGGTCACCCATCCTGGTAGTGCTCTCGCCCGAGCATGCTTAACCACAATGTACTCGCACACCCGCTCAGCCCGTGGTCCCAAAACTCGTTGTGTCATTTAAGCGTGAGTATTACCTTATAATCCCATGATCACTCATGTCCATGGGCGATGTGGGATTTGCCTAAGGTATTACATTCACCCCCTCATGGACTCATTGTCCTTGATGAGGTTTGCCCCACCACCCCCAACGGCACATGAGTGGCTCTGATACCATTCTGTAACACCCCAGCTTAACATGACCACAATATTGTCCGCTTTGCCCGCAAGTGTACGGCTTTTTCTTGGCGACCACACACGAGAAGCACTTTCCCAGGAGGTCACCCATCCTGGTAGTGCTCTCGCCCGAGCATGCTTAACCACAACGTACTCGCACACCCGCTCAGCCTGTGGTCCCAAAACGCGTTGTGTCATTTAAGCGTGAGTATTACCTTATAATCTCATGATCACTCATGTCCATGGGCGATGTGAGATTTGCCTAAGGTATTACACGAGGTTAAAGGCTTGAAACAAAGCTCTATTCCTAGTGTTAAGATCTGTTGGAATTCACGAAGAGGCCCCAAATATACCTGGGAACGTGAAGACCAGATGAAGCGGAAATATCCTCATCTTTTTCCAATTACTGATACATCAAAGAAGTCTTCCTGAAATTTCGGGACGAAGTTTAAATTAACGGGGAGGTACTATAACAACCCTCATTTTTTCCACACTGAAATGACTATAATACCCCTAGGGTTTCATTTTTGTCTTATACTTCTGTGTTATAACTATTAGGGTTGTTATCCGAACATAATAAATGAAGTAATTAATACTCGTATTTAATGAACTAAACCCTAACCCTAACCTTAGTAATTATTATTATTGTTATTATTGTTATTATTATTATTATTATTATTATTATTATTATTATTATTATTATTATTATTATTATTATTATTATAATTATTATTATTGTTATTCCTATTATTATTATTATTATTATTATTATTATTATTATTATTATTATTATTATTATTATTATTATTATTATTATTATTACTATTATAAGTGTAAATATATATGTAAATGAATCAAGGTTGGAGAACACGGATCTCGGGGAGATCTCGTTTGGACTTTTTTAGTGAGATCTCGGCATCTCGGAATAATTTCGGGGAGATCTCGGACGTTGACTTATGTTGACTTTATAATTTTTTTAATAAAAATATACATAAAAACATAAATATATGTATATTTATATACGTTTTTACGAGATTTTACAAAAATATCCGAGAAGTGAGCGAGAAAATCTTAGAAATTGCGAATTTTACAAGAAAATCTTACAAATTAGCAAGAAAATCTGAGAAATCATGGTTTTGACTAAGTTTGACCCCGTTGACCTAGAAATCTCGGGAGATGAACATCTCGTCTCGGTTGCCTTCTAAAAACGAGATCTCGGGGGAGATCTCAGGGAGATCTCGGGAGATTTACAACACTGAAATGAATATATAACTATGTGTACATATATAATTATTAAACTATAATTAGTTATATAATACAAATAGTAACTATATAATTAACTTAACTATATAATAAAAGATTATACACCTATAATATGTGAAGGTTATAATCAAGATAACGTGCACTATATACGAACCTCACAGCTACATATAGCCTAGGGTGGTCCTTGTTGCCTTATGAGAACCGCTTGTGGATTTCGAATGCCATGACATAGATTCTGGTCAAAAATCCTGGGCGCCCGGTAACAACTGACTATCATAGTTACTTGTATGATAGCAACGAGATTTGGGTAAAGGTGTACAACGTCTTGTTATAGATTATAACCCGAACTTACTATAATTAGAAAGATACTATAAGTGGAAACTTTCCATAAATGGTAACTTTCCGAAAATGGAATTAATTTAGAAAACCATCATCATTAGTATAATTAATATACTTAAGTCTTTTAGGCTATATCTCTGATCGTACATTCTATCTCTAGCTTGAGATTCCGATCACGTTCTTCCGTTCCATTCATTTCTCTTGTGGAATAACTCTTCTGTGCTACTAAGGTGAACTCATAGCCCCGCTTTTACATGTTTTAATGTATTTTATAAATCTTGGGGTGAGACACATGCTTGCTTTTAAATGATTTACAATTAAGACACAAGTGCCTAAACTTTTTGATATGCAACTTCATGAGACTATTGTTAACTTGTATTCTTACATGCAAATCCCCACCATAATATCGTTAATTCCTGGAATTGAAATGTTGCAAGCTTAATTATTGTGAGTAGGCCTATTGAGAGTGACGTCTCTACCCATTAACCGATCATCAAGGGGGTACATAATAATGATTACCGACACCCGTACAGTGTCAAGGGTTTATGTTTAGCTCAAAATTATAACTCATGGCATATTGAATATTTTGATGTTTGAATTTAATCTTGTGGTCTAAAACTCTATTGATTATTAAACCTATGATGTTCACTCAACCATTGTGTTGACATTTTAAGCATGTTTGTCTCAGGTGAAGAATAGCTTATGTGCTGCCCTATGTTGATTGCTTGTTGTTGCATTGGAGTCCATATTATTTACATTTTATCATTTGTTAAACATTGATTACATTTGGGTTTACCATATAAAACATTTCGCTTTCCGATGCAATTGAATTATTGAATTTATTAAACGTCTCATTTAGAGTCGTTCTCGTTATATAACTATGTGATGATATTGGAAAAGTCATATTTACCCCCGACCCTATTTGGGGGGTATGACACATAATTTATCTATCTCTGCTTCTGTTATGCTGAAAGGAATTATATTTACGTCACGCATATCTTTCTGTGAGGATGTGCTGCTGGATTCGGCCATGGTAGTAACAAAGACAAAGCAAATAGAAACAGGGGAGAAGGAGTATCGAGAACTAACCTTACGAAATTATTTGCTATGAACCCTAGAATGCAATTGCAGATGTTCTTCAAAGAAATTGATCAGTTTTGGAAAAGGAAAATTGAATTGGGGGCGGATTATTTATAGTCAGGTTAGTGAACGATGAAAGGACCGGATTAAGCCACGTGAATGGTTTAGATCAATTTGGGAAAATGTTGAATTTTCAAAATAATTCAAAATAAAATAGAAAAAGTTTTGGGGGCAAAACATCATTAGAAGCGTGACGTCATGACATAGAAACAGACGGCTACAGTAGTTTGTATACCCGAGGAAAAAGACATCTTTTATTTTTTATAGTTTAATGACTTCATATTTTGCAAAAATAAAGGCATTAAACTTGGGGGACTTGATGGTGTATCCTAGAGGATACACACATAAAAGCATCACTTTAATACAGCAAAACAGATTAAAAAGCATAAAAGATGATAATAATTGGCAGCTTTTATCATTTACCGTCCAACGTGTAGCAGGCCGCCCAGCGTCATGCGTAAGCCCTGCATGCAGCTTATATGCTTAATCCCTTTAAGTTAAGCGCGTGAGCCGCACACAGCCACGTCAGCCATGCCAAAGTCAGTTCCGGATATTTCGCATAACAGAATTAATCAGCGTTTGACACGTGGTTCTCAAGAATTTCGGACATTCTACGCCTATAAATAGACCCCCTAGGTCACCACATTTCACATCGAATCTAGACTTCAGTCAGAGAGAAGTATAATTTCTATCTCACA
This sequence comes from Rutidosis leptorrhynchoides, assembly GCF_046630445.1. Lineage (NCBI taxonomy): Eukaryota > Viridiplantae > Streptophyta > Magnoliopsida > Asterales > Asteraceae > Rutidosis > Rutidosis leptorrhynchoides. The sequence continues at coordinate 66,706,339 of NC_092341.1, read as the reverse complement.
AAGTTGTTTCTCACTCTAAAATATTAACCGTTTGGCAACCGAACGCTAGACGGATCAATTACAGATTGATCCAAAGATTGATTGAGGCCACCCCACGGATCTCTCATCCGTGTTCCGGGTCTGCAGGGATTATATCCCAAGGGCAAACAGCAATGGGCATCTAATCGCTCAACAATAGGCGGCTATTGTTCTGTACTAGTACTTTACAACCGCTATACGGAAAATAGTACCAACAATGTTGTTTGGTTTGTGTTATTTATGTTCATTAGTTTGTACTAATATTAAAAAATTGTGTTACTACAGTTTTTTAATATGATGATTGATTGCTGTATAACATATGTTTATTTGATGTGTTTTTCGGTAGGAGTTTTGTAGACAGCGTGCTATGACGTTGGACAAATCTGAGGTCGCTTACGTGATATCGGGTTTTTCTTTGTTTTTATTTTAGACTTTTGGGTTTATATCCTTCCGTCTTTGTTCTCAGTCCATTCTCGATCTACATTCAAAGTCCAGCAACAACCGCAAAATGTTAGTTGTACTATTGAGAAAAAAATTCAGGGAGTTTGTACGGCTAAATCATTCGCCTTGCAAACTCAAGATTCTACTCATGTAAGTATCACATAATCTTGGTACATAATTCTCAAAGCTCTATAAAAAAAGAAACTTTGGTTCAGAAAGTAATAATCGTAACAAGAGACGATTTGCCTTTTAAGAGCTTCATTTCTTTCAAAATATTGAAAACTTGATTCCTTGAACTTGGCCTAAATGTGTTACCCCATTTTACTGCCTACTACAGTTTGCAAATGAGGTTCCACTATTTCAGATAAGTCGGTTTATCCCAAGTGAGAAAACTGCATAACATAACAAAACTTAATAAAGAAAATACAATGCAGATTTCTTCACTAGTCATAAAAACCATAAACGGTCAACTTAAAAATGAAACTAATCATAAGACCTATCTTACCCAAACAATGCTGCAACTTGACCCTTTTAAACGTTAAAAAGATTACAAATTAGTCATAGTTTAGAGTCTTCAGTAATTTTTATTCAATAACACATATATAGCCATTTAGAGATTCAATTATTAGTTGAAGCACAAAATAATTTTCCCAAAACTATAACAAAGATAGATTAAATGCAAAAACCACAAAGTATAAAAATTTAAAAAATATACTTTACAACTTTCAATTCTGCGGAAAAGTGGCTCTAAAGATGAGCTCAGTATATGTAAGCAATCAACCTTGAGAGCTTCCACAATTACACTGTGAAAATAAAGAGTAAATAATAATTAATATAAAGAATAAAGAATTAAAAAAATATACAATGCCTAATAGTCCAATGAGGGATAATATAGTGTGGGTTAATACAATTAAGAGATGTATATTATTAATACTATAGTAAAACTCCAATTTAGTAAGTTTTTCAAGTAATCACATTTTGTTTATAAACATAACAAACATAAACATAATAAACAAACCTTGCCAAGCCGGTATTTTCGGTTTCTTGGTTTGAGGTATATCAACAATTCAACATCATCTTCATCCTCATAACCTATCTTTTTCACTCTCCTATCCATTTTCTTCGAGAACAAACTAAATTTCAAAACTTGAACAAACTTTTGTTTTTATCTACCAAACAGTATTAATAACAAAATTATTCCACTATTGACACAACAAGTAACTCAACATTAAAAGTTCAAAAATTTTCAATTAACATATATAGAGGATACCTCTGAATCGATATGTTCAATTGCAAATTTCAAGTTCAAATTAAACTCCGTAAATAACCTAAAAGTAACAAATGTAAACTGGATTTTAACTATCTCTATATACGCATGGATTTTTATTAACCAAACATCAAGAATCGAAAATAATAGTCTTCACCATACACAGAGCCATACATTTTTGTGTTCAAAACATCGGAATTCCACCCATTCTAAACTACACATTGATACCAAATTTCCGTTAACAAAAATTCATAACACTCCTAGGCAAATTATCAAACAATTGATATGCATTATTTATAACACTTGAAATTAAATTCTATAAATACTTAATACCCAACCAAAAAGATACATCAACAGACAAAAAAAATATTACGTAATAGATGTTAAAACCTTATGCAAGAAAATTCAACAGACAGAAGAAATAAAATTAAAAATTATAAGTGAACATAAGCAATTAAAAGTCAAAAAGCCCTAATTGTATATGGCCAATAGCATGAAAATCAAAAAGATACAAACTTTACTCTGGGTATTAAAGTTATCTGAATCCATAGGCCGGTACATAGGTACTTACAGTGAAAGTGAATCCATGATTCCTGATTGAAGCCACAATTGTTCAAGTGCGAACCCTGACGAATCGACGAACCATAATTATTGTTTCCTGAGTGAATTAATCGATCGATGTTGAACAATTTTGTAGTGCGAGATAATGAACTTGTGTGTGTGAGAAAACAAAGAATTGTGTGTTTGAGAAAACAAAGAAATCAGCCTAAATTTTTTAATAAGACGACGTGCGAAGGGACGGTAATCATGGGCTAATCGTAACTGCCTATAATCATGGGCAAGATGGTTATAATTCACCTCAATTGCCTCTATAAAAGTTAAATGACGTGATACTGAATTTCGACGGCTCAGATTTACATAAGGGGATGTCATCTAATGGTGGAACTTTTGACAGCTATCTTTTTTTCAAAAGAGATGACACCATAAAAGTTTTCATAGATAATAAGAAAGATAACATGTCTTCGATAATTTAAGCCACATAGATATGAAATTCCATATTAAACATAACTTTTCAAAATTGCTACATTAACCGCCCTAAATTGGTTTTGTTATAAATCTTTGTTTTGTCCCACTACACTGGTTTTGTTATAAATCTTGGTTTTGTCCCACTAAATTGGTTTTGTTATAAATATTCATGGATTAATATTTTAAATCGTAGAAGATTTGAACTAACCCTGCGTCTTTGACCGTAACAGTGCCTGAACTTAGCCCAAGTGTATATGTTGGACGGTGACTCAATTCCAAATTAAGTTGTCCACTTGGCCACCTAATAAATATGTACAGCCTAGCTAAATTCTATTCTACAAAGGCATTTAATATTTGCCTACCATTGAAGTCAAAGAAAATGGCAAGACACTTGGTTTGAAGACTTTCATTTGCCAACTTGATTTAATTAAATGGTAAACGGAGTAAGCAAATTGAATTCTCCATGCGTACAACCTCAAATATAAAAGGAAGTGGTCGGAGCATCATTCAAATCATCCCATCTCATAGATTAATTAATTGAAAGAATTCAATAATAATTCTTGTAAAAGTATTATAGAGATAATAGAGAGAGTTTAGAATTGTTAATCAAAATTCTATACGAGTGAGTTACGAGGGGAGTGTTATAATATAGTGAGTGGTCCAAATACGTTGTTAGTATTTTCAGAGCCTGAGTGATACATTGTAACCTCGGATTTGCCATATTTGCTAGTAAAATTCATCTCTGCTTCCGCCCGTGGACTAGGCCTCACGCCGAACCACGTAAAATCTTGTGTCTTTATTTATTGCTTAATTGTTCTATAAATTTCTCGGGTCTTGAAAGTGCGCTAAATCACAACAAACTGGTATCAGAGTTATAGCTGTGATTAAATATACAAGATGACGATAAAAAGGTCCGACGTAGAGAAATTTAATGGCCAGAACGATTTTGGTCTTTGGCGAATGAAGATGTGGGCTCTACTGAGCCAACAAGGTTATTTGTTGGCTTTGAAAGGGAGAGAATCTCTACCCGAAAAGTTGACAGATGAAGAGAAGGATGAACTTCTGGAAAAGGCACACGACATGATTATTCTAAATCTTGCCGATTGTGTGCTTAGAGAAGTTGCGGCAGAAACCACACCGGCTGGACTTTGGAAACAGCTAGAAACTCTATATATGACTAAGAGTCTCACGAACTGGTTGTATATGAAACAACGGTTGTATACTCTTCGGATGAAAGAAGGTTCACTAAATGATCACATCGATGAGTTCAATAAAATAATTTTGGACTTGAATAATATTGGTGTGAAAATTGATGATGAAGATCAATCGTTAATTTTCTTATGTTCCTTGCCAAAATCGTACGAGCATTTGGTTACAACTCTACTATATAGTAGAAAAACTATTTCCATGGAGGATGTCAAATCTACCTTAAACTCTAGCGATTAAGGAAGAAATCCTCGGCGGATTATGTGGAAGAAAGTGCAGAAGGTTTGGTGGCGAGAGGAAGACGTAACGATAGAGCATCAAGTAGTAACAACAAGGGTCGTTCTAGATCAAAAACAAGATCTAGAAAGATCAAGTGTTACAATTGTCACAAGGAAGGTCACATGCGTAGAGACTGTCCAGACTTAAAAGGAAAGAGAGAGATTTGGAATGCAACGGGAGCCGATAAAGTTGCCGCGGTTGCAGAAAATGATTCTGATGGCGCAAATGTTCTTAGTGTTACCGATAGCTGCTCAGTTGACGAGTGGATTCTTGATTCGGGTTGTTCTTATCATATGTGTCCTATTAGGGATTGGTTTGCCACCTATCGAGAAATAAATGGTGGAAAAGTCCTTATGGGAAATGATGTAGCTTGTAAGGTTGTTGGCATAGGAACAATCCAAATTAAGATATATGATGGCACGGTGAGGACTTTAACAGAAGTCAGGCATGTTCCAGAATTGAAGAAGAATCTTATTTCCTTGGGTACGCTGGAATCCATCGGCTGCGAGTATCGAGCTCAAGGTAGAGTATTAAATTTCTCTAGAGGTGCACTTGTTGTGATGAAAGGTGAAAGGTTCAACGACCTTTACTTGTTAAAGGGTAACACGATTACTGGTGCGGCTGGAGTTTCTTCATCGGATAAAGATGTAGATACCACCAAGTTATGGCACATGCGCCTTGGACACATGAGCGAGAGAGGAATGATGGAGTTTAGTAAATGAGGTTTGCTGTGTGGCCAGAATATCGGAAAATTAGAATTCTGCGAGCATTGTGTATTCGGAAAACAGAGCCGAATAAAGTTTGGCACAGCCGTTCACAGGACGAAAGGTACTTTGGATTATATCCATTCAGATCTTTGGGGTCCATCTCATGTTCCTTCAAAAGGTTGTGCGAGATACATGTTAACCTTTATTGATGACTATTCGAGAAGAGTGTGGGTTTATATCCTTAAACGTAAGGATGAAGTCTTTGTCAAATTCATGCAATGGAAGATGATGATAGAGAAGCAGACTGGAAAGTTCATCAAGCGCTTGAGAACTGACAATGGACTGGAATTCTGCAAAGGTGAATTCAATGAGTTCTGCAAGAACGAAGGAATTTTGAGACACCACACAATGCGGTTTACACCACAACAGAATGACGTTGCCGAACGGATGAATAGAATGCTCCTTGAGAGAGCGAGGTGTATGCTCTCAAATGCAAAATTACCAAATATATTTTGGGCTGAAGCTGTCAACACAGCTTGTTATTTGGTAAATCGGTCTCCATCAATGGCAATTGATTGTCAAACTCCTTTGGAGAAATGGTCAGGTTCCCCTGCAAGTTATAATGATTTGAAGATTTTTGGTTGTCCTGCTTATGCTCATGTGAAAGATGGTAAACTTGAGCCGAGGGCTAAGAGATGCATATTTCTAGGGTATGCAGATGGGGTGAAGGGTTATAGATTGTGGTGCCCTAATGGTAAATCATTCCGATTTCTTATCTGCAGGGATGTAACATTTTGACGAGTCTGCTATGTTAAAAAAGACAAAGGAAGAACAAGTAGTTGCTGGAAAAGATCGTGAAGTTGAGGAGCTGGTGGAGCAAGAAATAGAAGTTCCACAAGGAGTAGTACAAGATACTCCTGTCGAGCCCGTTGTAGAAGACGTATATGATTCCGGTGTTGATCATATGAACTAGATGATCAGTCAGATGAGCAACATGATCTACGAAATTATAATCTATCAAGGGATAGAGAATGACGAGCAATAAAACCACCACAACGGTTCAGGCATGAAGATTTGGTCGCTTATGCCCTGAGCATGGCAGAAGATATAGAGGTTCAAGAACCTGCTACATATCGTGAAGCTATTGGTAGCCCAGAATATGCAAAGTGGTCTGTAGCTATGAATGAAGAGATGGAGTCTCTTTATAAGAATCATACGTGGGAGCTGGTGAAACCGCCAAAAGGTCAGAAGATTGTTGGATGCAAATGGATCTTCAAAAAGAAGGACGGAATTCCGGGTGTAGAAGATGAAAGGTTCAAAGCACGCCTTGTAGCAAAAGGCTTTACTCAGAGAGAGGGAGTTGACTTTAATGAAGTTTTCTCACCGGTTGTAAAGCATACCTCTATCCGTGTGTTACTTGTCATGATTGCTTTACTTGATATGGAATTGCAGCAATTAGATGTCAAGACGGCATTCTTACATGGTGAGTTGGAGAAACGACTCTTTATGCGCAAGCCTGAAGGATTTATCGTCCAAGGAAAGGAAGATTATGCATGTTTGTTGAAAAAGTCATTATATGGATTGAAGCAATCACCTCGACAATGGTATAAGCGGTTTGACTTATTCATGACTAGTAAATCTTAATCACGGAGTGATTATGATAGTTGTGTATATCACAAGAAGCTTCCTGATGGCTCGTACGTTTATTTGCTGTTATATGTGGATGATATGTTGATTGCTGTAGAGACCCGTCCTAATCCATCTGGACGAAGTCATCAACATTTGGTCCCATTGCGAGGTACTGTCCTAAGTATGTCATGAACGACTCCATGTAATATCTTTAAAATGAGCAAATGCACAACGGAAGATTTCTTTCAAACCTGAGAATAAACATGCTTTAAAGTGTCAACCAAAAGGTTGGTGAGTTCATAGGTTTATCGTAATCAATCATTTCCATAATTTTAATAGACCACAAGATTTTCATTTCCATTTCTCATAAACATCATCTCATATCAGGCATTTCGCACTGCATAGAGATAAAAATCATTCATATGGTGAACACCTGGTAACCGACCTTAACAAGATGCATATAGAATATCCCCATCATTCCGGGACTCCCTTCGTACATGATAAAATCGAAGTACTAAAGCAGTTCAAATTCTCTAACTAGGGCTTGTTAGTGCCGATAGATCTATCTTTAAGATTCGCGTCAATTAGGGGCCATTTTCCTAATTCTTAGGTTACCAGACTAAAAAGGGGCATATTCGATTCGATAATCCAACCATAGAATGTAGTTTCGATAACTTGTGTCTATTTCGTAAAACATTTATAAAAGCAGCGCATGTATTCTCTGTCCCAAAAATATATATTGCAAAAGCATTTAAAAATGGAGCAAATGAAACTCACGATACGATATTTTGTAGTAAAAATATGCATACGACTGAATTGAACAATGCAGGGTTGGCCTCGGATTCACGAACCTATATCATTTATATATATTAACACACATACTAACAATTAACAAGTTTAATATTATTAATATACTTCTAATATTAATAATTTATATGTTATATTAATAATTAAAGAACTTATATTTATTCTATATATTTTAAGTAGTTAATATTTATTTTCATGATACATTTATTAATGTTAATATAGTATATACTTATTTAAGTAGTTTATTCTATTAGGGTTTATATATGATAAAAATATATATTTATATATTAATTGATATATAGTTTAATTAATATCCTCTAAATAATAAAAATATAATGATATGTAATATTAATATTATTGTAATGTATTTTTATATAAAAATATCTATTTGTAATACTACTGATACTGATAAGAATGATAATAATAATAATAATGATAATAATAATTGCAATAAGGATAATAATTTTAATCAAAATGTTAAATTTTAAATAAAATGATAATATTAATTATAACGATACTTTACTTTAATAATACAATGATACTAATAACAGTGTTAATAAAAATAATCAGATTTTCCATAAACTTTGTGTTTAATTTCTAAACTTATAACTTCAGTGTTTCACTGATATCTAGAAGTCAAAACAGTTTTCGATATGATGTACTAAGGATTGAATGACAGCGTAGATAATTACGAATAAAAACGATATAAAGATACATTCGGAAATGTTGAGGATATTTACGACTAAGGAAAATATAACGATATCATAGAAATATTGAAGATATTATAATGAAGAAAGAAGATTTCGATGTTTTTCCGAGCTTTTCCAACGTACCCTTCTTTTATTATCAAGCTTTTGACCATTAAGACCATCTATAGCTTTTGCTGCTTCATCAGCATTCTCAAATCTGAATTATTGGTTATCGTTCCGAGGTGTGTTCAAGAGATTGAAGAGTTTGAATGAAGATTGCAATCGTCAAGATATAAATGATGTTTAAGATTGAATCAAGTGGCAAACTTGAAGAAATGTTTAGTTTCATATGTTATAATCAATATTTTAATACCTTTTTAATTGTCCAATGTTAGTAGTCCAAATATAGTTCAATATATAATCTAATTAATCAAGATTATATTATATTGTCTCGGGATTTAACCAATACTAGTATATTATGACAGTATTTAAATGACGATAAATAAAATTGGGAGTATTAAAATTGCAATAAATAATTGCGATAATTGAAATGGCAATAAATAAAATGTAATAAGGAAATGGTCATAATAGATATAGGAACAGTTAGCTAGGATACTGTTAGCGTGAATTCTGGTTCCTTATGACCTCAAGCTCTGATGCCAACTGTGATGACCCGTCCAAATCCATTTGGACGAATACATCATTCATCGATTTCACAGTGAGGTACTGACCTCTACATGATACGTTTTGTAAATATTGCATTCTTTTGAAAAGGCACACCATAAATGAATATCAAATTCTAATGTTCTTGACATTTGATGATTTCTACATATAGATAATCACCGTAAATAATAGTTTACAATACTACATCCGTTGACAGTGCAGTTAAAATAAGATACATGGTGATGATTTTGTGAATGCAACGTTTTCTCGAATAAATCATGTATGACTCCATGCACGTAGTTTGTATAACATATAAGCAAACAGCGAAAGACTTCTAGGAACCTGATAATAAACATGCTTAAAAGTGTCAACACAAAGGTTGGTGAGTTCATAGTTTTAATGTTGCGCATAATTTGTATATAAGGGTGGATCACAAGATTTCAGTTGTTTCATCCAGAAACATTTATCAAATTATTCTACAAGATTGAGCACCCAGGTAACTAAACTTTAACGTTATAATAAGTACCCCTGTTTTAACATACATGCAACCAACATGTACAATACACGCAATCCAACGTGTACTAAACTCAAATAGTATACGTCTGTTTTATAGTTCAGGCTAGGGTTTCTATACCTGGAACAGACGGGGATGTCAAGCCCTATGGATCCATATACAACTATTCGCGCCCACCGGTTCTTATAACTGGCAGTTACTAGTTACCAAAGCTAAGGGATTTTCAGTTCAAACTCGGTGTAGAATTTAGTATGTACTTGTATCCATTGCGTTTAAAATAAAGTGCATGTATTCTCAGCCCAAAAATATAGATTGCAAAAGCAATTAAAAAGGGAGCATATGAAACTCACCTTAGCAGCACATAAGGTCATTCACCGAAATGTGACCGAAACTCGAAATGCAAAATAATCGTAGATCTCAACCTAGAGAACATATGTTGGTCAATACAGGTCTAACAAGCTAGGTTGGGTCATAGTGTATCACAATCCTAATGCTCGAGACCGACATGCAAAAGTTAACAAAAGTCATCTCAAGGAGTCAACTTTGACAATTGTTTAGCAAAACGAGACGTGTCTTATATAAGAATTCATTTACTCGACTAGTAGTATCCAAAAATCCAATTTATTAATCTTATAAATAAGTTGTTCAAATTGTAGATTCAAAAGCAATTTCAATTAACGTCAATCATAATTCAGTTGACCATAACTTTTAATTCGTTCATCGAAATCACGCGATTCCTAAATGAAAAGTTATTAATTTTTCGCCAGCTTTCCAATAACATGCATATCATATACCTTATATCAGTAGTATATGTATTAAATTCGTGATTCATCATAAACTATCTAACGATGAAATTTAGCATACAAGCATGTATAAACATATATACTCGAGCACTAGACATGGATACACTATTAATATATAAAAGGTAAGATATGAATGCTCACGTATCAATATTGTGATTCAATATTGCAGGAAAGTACGTAGACGCAACGGAAATGATAAACACTAGTTTGACCTCACGAGCAATACCCCCGAATAATACCCATCACATCCTTAGCTATAACTCATAATTTCCTTAGCTCTATCCCGCTCGAAAAGCTTGTTTTGAAAATAACTTGCCAATGACCTCGTCGTAGTATTTTATGTATAATAATACTAATAATAATAATAAGATTTATAATAATAATAATAATAATAATAATAATAATAATAATAATAATAATAATAATAATAATAATAATAACAATTACACCAATTATCCTTGTATGTAATCCACCCCTGTTATAATTAGTCCATGATACATTAATTTATTCACTCGGCCAAATGAATAATCAATTACCCAATCCAATTGATTAATTAAATGATTGTAAACGATGTCGTATGAACGTCACTAAATAGGACATTCGTAATTATTTAATAATTATTAGATTAACTAATTTGAAGATAGGTTCGACAGGTTCCAACGAATTGTCATTCGATTAGACAATACCCCCCATCTATTAATAGTCCATAGTCCAATGTTCACAAGTGTCGGTCTTTTGTCTAAACCTGAATTATGGTACAAAATCCAATAACCTCATCTTAATATTTAGCCCAACATCACAATTATTTTGGCTCAAATAAGCATAAAAATAACTTAGTTACGAGACATTAATTTAAAAAGGAAGAACATAACTTACAGTGATTATTTATTGCGTAGCATTACACGGACAGAGTTCAGACTTTAAAACCCGTAAAACATTTCTTACAATAACCCAACTAAACCATAATTTATTATTAATATTAATTATAGTTAAAATTATAATTATAAATATATATTACATAGAGAGAAAGAAAGATTGAAAAAGATGTACATAATTCGCTGAAAACGTCGCCTTTTATAGCACTTGGCCAGGTTTTGACCTCTATGTGATTGAATGGATTTTGTGCCTTCTGGCCATGCGATCGTATGGCCCTCTGATCCAGCTCATATGCTTTTGTTTTCTAGTTTGCCGACATTTTATTTAAATATATATATAATAATATATATAATTTATATTAATTATATAATTTATATTATATTTTTGTGCATAGTTGACTTGTAATTTTAGGTCCGTTACGTCGCGCGTTGATAGTTGGCTCAGGTCCCAGTTCTGGATTTTCGAACGACCTTTCGTACGCGGATCTCGTTGACTTCTCCTATTACACCGGGATGATTGTCGGTTCGGACGAGCGGACGAATAAGATCTAGAATTTGAGATAGTATATAATCGTAACGAGATACTCGAGAAATAAGAGAGAAAATGGTATTACGAACAGGTTCACCGGTAAGTGATTCAGGTTCTTCGCCAATAGGGCAATGTGGTGGATGGAAGGGATCACCTTCTTCTTGTCTCCAATGATTAAGTAAGCTACGAACCCATCCACAATTCATCCAGAATAGATGATGACTAATTGGTTGATCCATTTCGGTTACGCTGCTTTCGGAGCTTAGGTCGAATTCCATATCGGAATAGCTGTCGGATCCATCTTGTATAATCAGGGAATTGATTTTTGATATGAAATAGATTATAGGACTTAGATTGGTATTTTTCAACACATAATTTACATATGTATATATAATACCAAAATCCCATAAATTACGGAAAAATTTTCGAAAGATGTCAGGAAAAGTTTACAGTAGCAGATATGCTAAGATATGAATTAGTCTGTACACTATCTATGCAATAAATGCAGAAAAACGTGTCTAGACTTAAGAATGATAAGCAATTAATTTCTGACAAGAAATGATAAGAAAAACTCGGTAAAAACGGATACGGTCATAGTCTAGACTCACTAATGCATCCTAACAATTACCAGTTAAACACACTAATGCAAATTCTGGTTCCCTATGACCTCAAGCTCTGATGCCAACTGTGATGACCCGTCCAAATCCATTTGGACGAATACATCATTCATCGATTTCACAGTGATGTACTGACCTCTACATGATACGTTTTGTAAATATTGCATTCTTTTGAAAAGGCACACCATAAATGAATATCAAATTCTAAGGTTCTTGACATTTGATGATTTCTACATATAGATAATCACCGTAAATAATAGTTTACAATACTACATCCGTTGACAGTGCAGTTAAAATAAGATACATGGTGATGATTTTGTGAATGCAACGTTTTCTCGAATAAATCATGTATGACTCCATGCACGTAGTTTGTATAACATATAAGCAAACAGCGAAAGACTTCTAGGAACCTGATAATAAACATGCTTAAAAGTGTCAACACAAAGGTTGGTGAGTTCATAGTTTTAATGTTGCGCATAATTTGTATATAAGGGTGGATCACAAGATTTCAGTTGTTTCATCCAGAAACATTTATCAAATTATTCTACAAGATTGAGCACCCAAGTAACTAAACTTTAACGTTATAATAAGTACCCCTGTTTTAACATACATGCAACCAACATGTACAATACACGCAATCCAACGTGTACTAAACTCAAATAGTATACGTCTGTTTTATAGTTCAGGCTAGGGTTTCTATACCTGGAACAGACGGGGATGTCAAGCCCTATGGATCCATATACAACTATTCGCGCCCACCGGTTCTTATAACTGGCAGTTACTAGTTACCAAAGCTAAGGGATTTTCAGTTCAAACTCGGTGTAGAATTTAGTATGTACTTGTATCCATTGCGTTTAAAATAAAGTGCATGTATTCTCAGCCCAAAAATATAAATTGCAAAAGCAATTAAAAATGGAGCATATGAAACTCACCTTAGCAGCACATAAGGTCATTCACCAAAATGTGACCGAAACTCGAAATGCAAAATAATCGTAGATCTCAACCTAGAGAACATATGTTGGTCAATACAGGTCTAACAAGCTAGGTTGGGTCATAGTGTATCACAATCCTAATGCTCGAGACCGACATGCAAAAGTTAACAAAAGTCATCTCAAGGAGTCAACTTTGACAATTGTTTAGCAAAACGAGACGTGTCTTATATAAGAATTCATTTACTCGACTAGTAGTATCCAAAAATCCAATTTATTAATCTTATAAATAAGTTGTTCAAATTGTAGATTCAAAAGCAATTTCAATTAACGTCAATCATAATTCAGTTGACCATAACTTTTAATTCATTCATCGAAATCACGCGATTCCTAAATGAAAAGTTATTAATTTTTCGCCAGCTTTCCAATAACATGCATATCATATACCTTATATCAGTAGTATATGTATTAAATTCGTGATTCATCATAAACTATCTAACGATGAAATTTAGCATACAAGCATGTATAAACATATATACTCGAGCACTAGACATGGATACACTATTAATATATAAAAGTTAAGATATGAATGCTCACGTATCAATATTGTGATTCGATATTGCAGGAAAGTACGTAGACGCAACGGAAATGATAAACACTAGTTTGACCTTACGAGCAATACCCCCGAATAATACTCATCACCTCCTTAGCTATAACTCATAATTTCCTTAGTTCTATCCCGCTCGAAAAGCTTGTTTTGAAAATAACTTGCTCATGACCTCGTCGTAGTATTTTATGTATAATAATACTAATAATAATAATAAGATTTATAATAATAATAATAATAATAATAATAATAATAATAATAATAATAATAATAATAATAATAATAATAATAATATTAATAATAATATATATATTTTTTTGTTTTCTTGTTTGTCGACATATTATATATATATATATATATATATATATATATATATATATATATATATATATATATATATATATATATATATATATATAGTTTATATTAATTATATATATATTATATTATATTCATGGTCATAGTCGACTTGTAATTTTAGGTCCGTTGACTCATACGTTGATACTCGGTTTATGTCTCGATTCTGGATTTTTGAACGTCCTTTCGTACGCTTAGAAAACTTGTACTTTACGCTTCGTGACTCATACCTTTGTCAAAATATAGACTTAAATTATTAATAAACTATATTACTCGAAGTGTCACTTTAATGTTCGAGTGTTTTGGTCATTTGCTTCTTTAATTCCTCGTCTCATTATTCATTAATATATATTTAATAATATTTTAAGTCTTTATAATAAATCATTTTCTCGTTATTTATCAAAGTATATTTAATAATATTGTTTTAAATCAAAACGTTTTATGACTAAGTTAATATTATATTTTATCACTTTATAAAATATATATTCAAATTACGTCAAAAACATTTTAACAATCAATTCCTATTATATATCTAAAAACGTTTTCGCACGTTTGAAATTAAATCAATAGAATATTATGAAATTTAGTTCTCCACTAACTTTTGTCTAAATATCGTTATTTGACACTTTGTTCTCACTCGTAGATTACTTTACCATTTATTCCGTATGCCGTTAAAATGAAATGATTTCTCAAATCAACGTGGACCTCACAACAGAGACTCGTAATCATATCACAATGTATCTGATAATTCAATCATTTGATATTATCTTTTAATTCCTTCGATGAATATGTTAAACATATATTGAAACAAATACGTTCATGTAAAGTATTATACATCTAATACCTTGTTAACGTTTTCAATAATTATAACTATATATTGTATATACATATCTATATGTACATAAATGTTCGTGAATCGTCGAGTATAGTCAAAAGGGTAATTGAATATACGAACATAGTTCCAAAATTTTCGAGACTCAACATTACAGACTTCGCTTATCTTGTTGAAATCATATAAAGATTAAGTTTAAATTTGGTCGAAAATTTCCGGGTCGTCACACATGTTAAATCTTGACTTGGATTATGATTGGTCAAAGTTAGAATATGAAATTGAATTGGAATGAAAATGGTTATTCGTGGATGAACTGATACGTATATCTGTGTTTGAAAGTAGGATAGTAACTGACTGTTGAATCTGAATTGAAGAATGTACAATGTAACTTATTATTGTGAAAACTAAATATTCCTCGGGTATTACCTACCCGTTAAAATATTTTCACCATTAACAGTTTGTATAAAAGAACTTTTAATTACAATCTTTATGAAAATATATATACATATATATTTTCTTCAGATGTAATCATGGATTTAATGAGTCAATATAATATTAAACTCATTTGATTTACCATTAGGTCTAGAATACATAATCTCTAAAACATTAGAGATTACATAATCGTCATGAAGAAAGAAGATAATGATGTAGAACGATACGTAGAACGAAGATAATCAATGAATAACGAAGATAATGATGTAGAACGATACGTAGAACGAAGATTATTGATGTAGAACAAGATGTAGAACGAAGATTATTCTCGAAGTATAGATTGTGATGATGAGGCGTGTTTTGTTGGTG
Organism: Rutidosis leptorrhynchoides; assembly: GCF_046630445.1. Taxonomy (NCBI): domain Eukaryota; kingdom Viridiplantae; phylum Streptophyta; class Magnoliopsida; order Asterales; family Asteraceae; genus Rutidosis; species Rutidosis leptorrhynchoides. The sequence goes on along the minus strand of NC_092341.1, from coordinate 66,690,743 downwards.
GTACAGTTGTTGATGCTGGTGATGCTGCTGATGCTTATAGGTTGTGCACCATATTCTCCAAAGCTATTACTCGAGCGCGAAGCGCGTTGACTTATTCTATTACTCCGGGATGATTGGAGGTTGGAACAAGGGAATGAACAATGTTTAGAATTGTAGATATTATGTAATCGTTGTGAGCTATTCTGGAAATGAGGGTGAAATTGGTGTTTCAGACTAGTTAGCCGGTAAATGCTTCAAGTTCTTCGTCAAGAGGTGAATTTGGTTGGTGAAAAGGATCGCCTTCTTATTGTCTCCAATGATTAAATCGACTACGAACTCATACCCAATTCATCTAGAATTGATGATGGCTAATTGGTTGATCCATTCCGGTTACACTACTTTCGGAGTTCAGTTGAATACCCATATCGGAATAGGTGTCAGAATCCAAGGAACTTGAATTGGTTGCAGAATTCATCTTGCACGGTTAGATAAAAATTTTCGATATGAAATGATTTTTGAATATCGGATGATATTCTAATTACTTAGAATACCTAATACCTATATATAGTACAAAAGATCCCGTAGATTACGGAGGGAATTAAGGAAACGTGTCAGACAAGGTTTAATGTGATGTAATATGAATTTGTCTGTACATCATCTATGCAATAATTGCGATAAGACGTGTCGAGACTGAAAATGATAAGTAGATATTTTTCGACAAGGAATGATATGCAAAACTTTTGACATGCAGGCAAGGTCCAAGTCTAGACTCATTAATTATCAAAACAACTACTAGGCCGAAGTCCAGACTCATTAATGCAACCTAACAACTACCAGTTAGACACACTAATGCAAGACCTGGTTCGCTAAGACCACCGCTCTGATACCACCTATAACAACCCGTCCTAATCCACCTGGATGAAGTCTTCAACAGATGGTCCCATTACGAGGTTCTGACCTCTATAAACCTATGAACTCACCAATCTTTTGGTTGACACTTTTAAAACATGTTTATTCTCAGGTCTGAAAGAAATCTTTCGCTGTGCATTTACTCATTTTAAAGATATTACACTGAAAGGACCCGTTCATACCGATTATAAACGATTCACAATAGTTGATTTCATTGTGAGGTATTTGACCTCTATATGTTACATTTTACAAACATTGCATTCGTTTTTGAAAGACAAACTTTCATTACATCGAAAGTTGACAGGCATGCATACCATTTCATAATATATATCCAAACTATAAATGACTTTATAATAATCTTGTTGAATACAATGACTCGAATGCAATGTCTTTTGAAATATGCCAAGAATGACTCCAAGTAATATCTTTAAAATGAGTAAATGCACAGCGGAAGATTTCTTTCATACCTGAGAATAAACATGCTTAAAAGTCTCAACCAAATGATTGGTGAGTTCATTAGTTTATCATCAATATTCATTTCCATCATTTTTAATAGACCACAAGATTTTCATTTCCATTTCTCATAAATATACATCCCATACATAGAGATAAAAATCATTCATATGGTGAACACCTGGTAAGCGACCTTAACAAGATGCATATAGAATATCCCCATCATTCCGGGACTCCCTTCGGACATGATAAATTAGAAGTACTAAAGCATCCGGTACTTTGGATGGAGCTTGTTGGGCCCAATAGATCTATCTTTAGGATTCGCGTCAATTAGGGGCTAGTTCCCTAATTCTTAGATTACCAGACTAAAATGGGCATTGATAATGCTAAAAACGAATATATATTTCATAGCATTATCCTTCAAGAAAGACAAGCTTTTAGTTGCAATTGTTCTATTTACAAGTGATATTCGTTTAAGTAATAGAAGGTGAAGACAAAAGACAGATTCGACGATTTGAAGACGCAAACGACCAAAACGCTAAAAAGTACAAAATTCAATCCAAGTGGTTCAAAATATTGATGAGAAACATCTAAAAAATTACAAGAGTACAAGCCGCGAAATGCAAAGTACAAGATATCTAAATATACGAAAGGACGTTCGAAAATCCGGAACTGAGACCTGAGCCAACTATCAACGCGCGACGCAACGGACCTAAAATTACAAGTCAACTATGCACAAGAATATAATATAATATATATATAATTATATAAAATTATATATATTATATTATATATTATAATAAAACTCGAGCAGCCCACATTTTTGTTGCATGGTGACCAGGAAATGACCGCCATGCGATCGCATGGCCAGGAAGTAGAAAAACCATGCGATCGCATAGCACCCAGCAACTTGCCACATCTATAAATTGAAGCATTTTTCGGACGAATTATATACACTATATCATACTTCAATCTCACTCTCTCAATATATATATATTTATATTTTTAATTTTAATTTTAATTTTAAGTTAATAATAATAAGGTTATAGTGGCGAATGTTTTAAGTTTGTAAGTCGAAATTCTGTCCGTGTAACGCTACGCTATTAATAATCATTGTAAGTTATGTTCAACCTTTTTAAATTAATGTCTCGTAGCTAAGTTATTATTATGCTTATTTAAATCGAAGTAATCGTGATGTTGGGCTAAATATTAAAGACGGGGTTATTGGGCTTTGTACCATAATTGGGGTTTGGACAAGAGAACGACACTTGTGGAAATTAGACTATGGGCTATTAATGGGCTTTATATTAACTAAACGATACCTCGTTAATTTAATATAAAGGTTATAATTTGACGTATCTATATATAACCACACACGCTTAATCGGGTACGGTGGGCGGGATATTTATAAATACGAATTATTGTTCATTTGACCGGATACGGGGATGGATTAATAGTTAATGGACTCATTAAAACAGGGGTGGATTACATACAAGGACACTTGGTGTAATTGTTAATAAAGTATTAAAACCTTGGATTGCACACAGTCGATAACCTGGTGTAATCATTAACAATGTATTAAAACCTTATTACAGTTTAAGTCCCCAATTAGTTGGAATATTTGACTTCTGGTATAAGGATAATTTGACAAGGACACTCACACTTTATATTTATGACTGATGGACTGTTATGGACAAAAACCAGATGGATATATCGAATAATCCAGGACAAAGGACAATTAACCCATGGTAATAAATTAAAATCAACACGTCAAACATCATGATTACGGAAGTTTAAATAAGCATAATTCCTTTATTTCATATTTCATCGCACTTTTATTTATTGTCAATTTATTTATTGCACTTTTAATTATCGTACTTTTAATTATCGCACTTTTATTTATCGTCATTTACTTTACGCTTTAAATTAAGGTGTATTTATATTTAATATTTTACATTAGGTTTTAATTGCGACTTAAGACATAAAATCGACAAACCGGTCATTAAACGGTAAAAACCCCCATTTATAATAAAAATTCTACTTATATATATATATATATATATATATATATATATATATATATATATATATATATACACACACACACAAATATAGCTTTAAAAAATATAGCGTTAAACTTGGCTAGCTCCCTGCGGAACGAACCGGACTTACTAAAAACTACACTACTGTACGATTAGGTACACTGCCTATAAGTGTTGTAGCAAGGTTTATGTATATCCACTCTATAAATAAATAAATAACTTGTGTAAAATTGTATCGTATTTAATAGTAATTCGTAGTAAAATTATAACTATTTCGTATACACCTCGCATAACATCAGGCATATTCGATTTCGATCATTCAACCATTGAATGTAGTTTTGATTACTTGTGCCTATTTTGTCAAACATTTATAAAAGCGCATGTATTCTCAGTCCCAAATATATATAGTGTAAAAGCATTTAAAAAGGGAGCAAATGAAAACTCACAATATGATATTTTGTAGTAAAAATATTCATACAACGCAACTGAACAATGCAGGGTTGGCCTTAGATTCACGAACCTATATCAAGTATATATATTAACACATATAATCACGTAATTCTTCCTACATAATATTTATATTTTAAGTGTTGTAGTTATATAAATATATATATTTTATTTATATTTTATATCTTCATTTATATTTTATATATAATTATTTTGTAAACAATCAATATTCATACATATAGTTATATTACAATATATATATATATATATATATATATATATATATATATATATATATATATATATATATATATATATATATATATATATATATTTGTAGTTGGTATTACATCAAAAATCAGTAATTTATTATATGTAATATTTATATAATAATGTTATTATGTTTGTAGTAATAATAATACTGTAATAATAATAATACCAATGATAATAATAGTGATAATATAAATAATGTAAATAAAATTATATATAGAAATCATGTTAATGAAAATAATAATAATGATAGTAATAATGATAGTTAAAATTTTTAATTAAAATGTTAATTTGTTTGTTTCTAACAAATTTTATTTTGTCAAATATTTTCTTCAGTATGCCACTTGTTGGATTTTGATAGGTCGAAATCCAAATATGAAATTGAATGAAAATGGTTATTCTGTGGTGAACGGATACGTATATCTGTGGATGTAAGTAGGATAGTAAATGACTATTGAATCAGATTGGAAGAATGTACAGTGTAACTTATTAATGTGAAATCTAAATATTCCTCGGGTATTACCTGCCCGTTAAAATATTTTCACCATTAACAGTTTGTACAAATAAATTTTTAATTACAATCTTTATGAAAACATATATACATATATATTTTCTTCAGATGTAATCATGGATTTAATGGGTCAATATGATATTAGACTCATTTGATTTACCGTTAGAACAAGAATATATAATCTCTAAAACATTAGAGATTACATAATCGCCATGTAGAACGAAGATAAATGATGTAGAACGTCATGTAGAACGATGATTATGCTCGAGGTACAGATTGTGATGGTGAAGCGTGTGTTGTTGTGGTTTGTGTTGTTGCTGGTGGTACTGTTGATGTTGTTGATGCTGCTGGTGCTTGTAACCTTTGCACCATATTCTCCAAAGCCACAACCCGAGCGCGAAGCTCGTTGACTTCTTCTATTATACATGGGTGGTTGTCAGTTCGAACGAGCGGATGAATGAGATCTAGAATTGTAGATATTACGTAATCGTTGCGAGCTATTCTGGAAATGAGGGTGAAAATGGTGTTTCAGACTGGTTCGCCGGTAAGTGCTTCAGGTTCATCGCCAAGAGGGCAATATGGTGGATGGAAGGGATCACCTTATTCTTGTCTCCAATAATTAAGTAGGCTACGAACCCATCCCCAATTCATCCAGAATAGATGATGGCTAATTGGTTGGTTCATTCCAGTCACACTGTTTTCGGAGCTCGAGTGAAACTTCATATTGGAATCTGATGGACTTGAACTAGTGGCGAGTTCCATTTCATTCGATTTAATGAAGGATTTTTCGATATGAAATGATTTTTCGGGTATCAGATGGTATTCTAATTACATAGAATATCTATATATATAGAACAAAGAATTTCGTGTATTACGGAGGAACTTACGGAATATGTCAGGAAAAATTTACAGTAATAGATACGCTATGATATGAATTTGTCTATACACTATCAATGCAGTAAGTGCAGTAAGACGTGTCTAGACTTAAGAATGATAAACAAGTAATTTCTGACAAGAAATGATAAGCAAAACTTTTTGACATGCCGACCAGGTTCAAGTCCAGACTCATTAATGTATTCTAACAACTACTAGGTCGAAGTCCAGACTCATTAATGCATCCTAACAACTACCTGTTAGACACACTAATGCAAGACCTGGTTCGCTAAGACCACCGCTCTGATACCAACTAAAAGGACTCGTTCATACCGATTATAAACGATTCATAATAGTTGATTTCATTGCGAGGTATTTGACCTATATATGTTACATTTTACAAATATTGCATTCGTTTTTGAAATACAAACTTTTATTACATCGAAAGTTGACAGACATGCATACCATTTCATAATATATATCTAAACTATAAATGACTTTATAATAATCTTGTTGAATTCAATGACTCGAATGCAACGTCATTTGAAATATGCCAAGAATGACTCCAAGTAATATTTTTAAAATGAGAAAATGCACAGCGGAAGATTTCTTTCATACCTGAGAATAAATATGCTTAAAAGTATCAACCAAAAGGTTGGTGAGTTCATTAGTTTATCATCAATATTCATTTCCATCATTTTTAATAGACCACAAGGTTTTCATTTCCATTTCTCATAAATATACATCCCATACATAGAGATAAAAATGAAGTATATATATTAACACATATAATCACATAATTCTTCCTACATAATATTTATATTTTAAGTGTTGTAGTTATATAAATATATATACTTTATTTATATTTTATATCTTCAGTTATATTATATATATAGTTATTTTGTAAACAATCAATATTTATACATATAGTTATATTACAATATATATATATATATATATATATATATATATATATATATATATATATATATATATATATATATATATATTTGTAGTTGGTATTACATCAAAAATCAGTAATTTGTTATATGTAATATTTATATAATAATGTTATTATGTTTGTAGTAATAATAATACTGTAATAATAATAATAATAATAATAATAATGATAATAATGATAATAATAGTGATAATATAAATAATGTAAATAAAATTATATATAGAAATCATGTTAATGAAAATAATAATAATGATAGTAATAATGATAATAATAATAATGATAGTTAAAAATTTTAATTAAAATGTTAATTTGTTTGTTTCTAACAAATTTTATTTTGTCAAATGTTTTCTTCAGTATGCCACTTGTTGGATTCTGATAGGTCAAAATCCAAATATGAAATTGAATAAAAATGGTTATTCTGTGGTGAACGGATACATATATCTGTGGATGTAAGTAGGATAGTAAATGACTGTTGAATCAGATTGGAAGAATGTACAGTGTAACTTATTAATGTGAAATCTAAATATTCCTCGGGTATTACCTACCCGTTAAAATATTTTCACCATTAACAGTTTGTACAAATGAATTTTTAATTACAATATTTATGAAAACATATACACATATATGTTTCCTTCCTCTACTATATGATTTCACTACAACTAGTAGTACTTCTTATTGATTCAATTCACACACTAACCAATCCTTTCGATTTATGTTACTAACCGGAGCAACCATCGACCACCATAACCAAACAACCATCGTGACTTTTGCTGTTTCAAACCATCAATGGAAACCACCCAATTGATCACCATTTTGTTTCAACAACCGGAAGAAACACACCATCACTGTACTTCAGCTGCTACAATTCTTGCATTGTTGCTTCTTCTTCCTGTTCGAACGAGACACCCAAAAACCACCATGAACCCACTTGAATATCACCCTAAAAACACACCCACTTATTGTTAATTCCACTATTGCCAACCGGTTACTGTTTGGTGATGATCGAATCATATCAACCATCATCAACACCAATTACTTCCTTCTGTTTCTGTCTGATCGAGCTGCAGCTGCAGCTGCACGATGTTCCTGTTCCTATCGAAAAAACAACACCATTTGATCACCATCTTCACCTACCACCATCACCTTGTTTTTCTGTTTCTTATTTCCTTCGTGAACACCACCTTATTCTAAACCCCTCAAAACCGTTATCTTCATAAACCCACGAAAAATTTCTCTTTTTCTGTTTAGTCACGATACCCACTTATGATAATGATGAACAGTAACTGATTTGCTGTACGTATGCTTTTGATTCAATTTAAACCTCGCAAACCATCACTAATTTCCTTTTATTATTTGCTGTTGTTCTAAAGGAAAGCAAAGAAGAAACCCGTTTAATGAAACGATTACGAAGAAGATGATAACATGAAAATTATGTTAGGATAATAACGATGAGGTGATTATGGTGACGGTGAAATAATAAAGAAGATGATGAAACCGTGAACCTGCAACAGTGATGATGATGATCAAAATTAATTATTTCAATTAAACTCACCTGCAAACTTCTGTTTCGATAACCTCCATAAAACCGAAACCTATATATGTTGTTGCTTCGTTAAATTTATGCAAACCAAAACCCCATCGAAATACTGCTACTGTACACTCCTTGTTCTGTTTTAACGATGATACGATGAGTTGTAAAGGAGAACGAGGCGATTGATGTTCCCGTGTTACCAGACAAACCACTTGTGCAACTTGGTAATTTAATTATACGGCTGCTATTATTCCTGTCCCCAGCTTCGGATTCGTTTTCCTTTACAAAAACTGAACATTCCTTTGGGTCGTTTGATTTTGTTTAGTGCATTTTTACTGCTGGGCCGAGAGATCCTTTCAGTTGGTATCAAATAAAAAGGATATAACTAATAATTTATATATATATATATATATATATATATATATATATATATATATATATATATATATATATATGTGTGTGTGTGTGTGTGTGTGTGTGTGTGTGTGTGTGTGTGTTCGATTACAATTATGTATATTAATAAATATACAAATGGTATAGGTTCGTAAATCCAAGGCCAACCCTGCATTGTTCAGTTTCGTCATATGTATTTTTACTACAAAATACAGTATTGTGAGTTCATTTGATTCCCTTTTACTCATTATATTTTTAGGACTGAGAATACATGTGCTGTTTTTACAACTGTTTTATTAAATGCCTTTGAAATATATATTTTTGGACTGAGAATACATGAGATGCTTTTATAAATGTTTGACGAGATAGACACAAGAAAAACATTCCTCGAATGAATTATTATACAGACAGAAGTTCTGTTGATTATTATTGAATTAGTTGGACGTTATAATTGCAACCAATTGATGTGAATATTTGCCCTTGATTATTATAGCTTGGTAACCTACGAATTAGGAAACGGGTATGACCCTTAATTCACGCGAATCCTAAAGGTAGCTACCGGGTTTAACACCTCCACTCAGAATGTTCAATAGACGGAAGAGCTAGTGGGCGTGGTGTTTAGTACTTCGAGGTTTATATATTATACAGACGAGATGTTCTGTTTTGGGGATATTATTGATGCGCATTTTATGTTAAGGTCGGTTACCAAGCCAAGCAATGATAGCAAAGTGAATGTTATGTATCGAGAGAATGATTTTATACACAGGTTATGTGTATGTTATTTTTGTGTACGAGATATGTGTACGGTTATTAAAAATCGCGAGGCAACCTACGGGGGAGAAAAGGATACGAACCTACTCTGCCAAGCATTATGAAAAATGGTTTCGTACACGAGATAGGTGTACTATATTTAAAATCTTGTGGTCTATCAAAATGATGAATTTTATTGTTTATGATAAACCTATGAACTCACCAACCTTTTGGTTGACACTTTTAAGCATGTTTATTCTAAGGTATGAAAGAAATCTTCCGCTGTGCATTTGCTCATTTTAAGGATATTACTTGGAGTCATTCATGACATATTTCAAAAGACGTTGCATTCGAGTCGTTGAGTTTATCAAGAATATTATTAAGTCATTTATAGTTATATATATTATAAAATGGTATGCATGCCGTCGACTTTTGATGTAATGAAAGTTTGTCTTTTAAAAATGAATGCATTGTTTGTAAAATGTATCATATAGAGGTCAAATACCTCGCAATGAAATCAACTATCGTGAATCGTTTATAATAGGTATAAACGGGTCCTTTCAGTTATATATATATATATATATATATATATATATATATATATATATATATATATATATTTCCAATTAATTGTTCGTGAATCGTTGGGAACAGTCGAAGTTAAATGAATGCAAGAAAACAGTTCAAAAATTTTGAGACTCAACCTAACAGACTTTGCTTGTCGTGTTAAAAATATTAAATCGTATCGAGAGTTTGGTTTAAAATTAGTCGAAAATTTCCGGGTCGTCACAATTGCTTCGAAAAACATGTCAAAGATCGATCTGTTAAAATCCCAACTCAAAAGTGAGTTTGAGATGAAAGATTTGGGTGCATCTAAGAAGATATTGGGAATGGAGATTATCAGAGATAGACGTGAAGGAAAATTGTATTTTTCACAAAAGAAATATATTGAGAAGTTTCTTCAGCGTTTTGAGATGTATAACTCCAAACTGGTTAGTACTCCACTTGCTGCACATTTTAAACTTTCATCAGCGTTGTCACCGAAAACTGAGGAGGAGGTGGAGCATATGTCACATGTTCCATATGCTAGTGCTGTGGGTAGCATTATGTATGCTATGGTATGTACTAGACCGGATATTGCACAGGCGGTAAGCGTGGTGAGTAGATATATGGATTGTCCAGGAAAAGCTCATTGGAAAGCGGTGCAATGGATTCTTCGGTACCTTAGAGGGACAACTAATATTGGCTTAGTATTTGATAGCGATGGTAATACTAATGTTACCGGATACGTTGATTCAGACTATGCTGGCGATTTAGATCGGAGGAGGTCTCAGACTGGTTATGTTTTTGCTCTTGGAAGATGTTCTATTGGTTGGAAAGCAACATTACAATCGACGGTTGCTTTGTCGACAACTGAAGCGGAATACATGGCTATGACTGAGGGTGTGAAAGAAGCAAAGTGGCTGAGGAGTTTGGTTGGTGATCTGGGTTTGAAACAGGACGAAACTGTGGTGCATTGTGATAGTCAGAGTGCCATACATTTGACTAAAAATCAAGTGTATCATGAGAGAACCAAACACATTGATGTACGATATCACTTTATTCGTGAAGTCATATCTAAAGGAGTTATAATGGTCAAAAAGGTTTGAAGACTTTCATTTGCCAACTTGATTTAATTAAATGGTAAATGAAGGATTAAGCAAATTGAATTCTCCATGCGTACAACCTCAAATATAAAAGGAAGTGGCTGGAACATCATTCAAATCATCCCATCTCATAGATTAATTAATTGAAAGAATTCAATAATAATTCTTGTAAAAGTATTATAGAGATAATAGAGAGAGTATAGAATTGTTAATCAAAATTCTATACGAGTGAGTTACGAGGGGAGTGTTATAATCTAGTGAGTGGTCCAAATACGTTGTTAGTATTTTCAGAGCCTAGATTAGAGTGATACATTGTAACCTCGGATTTGCCATATTTGCTAGTAAAATCCATCTCTGCTTCCGCCTGTGGACTAGGCCTCACGTCAAACCACGTAAAATCTTGTGTCTTTATTTATTGCTTAATTGTTCTATTAATTTCTCGGGTCTTGAAAGTGCGTTAAATCACAACAGTATAACTCACTCTTAAAAACCAGCCGAAAAGAGAGGAGGGAACACCATGGTTATAAACCTTCAGCCACATATTAATGTTGGCCGATGTGGGATAGTTACTCATTATAATACTCACACTTAAAAGAGCCAACATCCTCGTTGATCACTACAAGTAAAAACAGGACATGCGACGAAGGCTTTTCCGGCGACGCCTTCTCGCCGCAAATAGACCTACTACACTACAAAATTTTCGTCTTTTTGACCAGCAACTGCGTCTATCTAACAATTGCGGCGACACCTTTTTTCTATGTCGCCGCAAATAAATTAACGTTTTCATTTCTATTTCTTTCTTAATAAATTCTAGTCAAACGGTGATATTGCATTTGCGGAGCCTAAAATAACCGCAAATGATCGCCGTAGTATTTTACGCGCTAAATTTTTTCCTCCAAACTAGTTCCCGCTAGTTTTTACCTCCGTAATTGCCCATATCGAAGTATATCGCCACAAAGGTGGCACAACACGCCTTATTAGAGTGGAGCAATTGCGACAACACGTCATCGTAAATTCTCGACGAAATTGGTGGTGCTCTTTTGCGACAAAGTGGGCCCCCCAAATATCACCGCAAAAGGTCCGTCGTAAACAAATTTTGTTATTTCTTTTTCTTTTACTTTAAAAAGAGTGGGGTCCACGAAATGACGGTCATCGCGGAAGAATTTCGGCGGAGAACCTACGGAGTTGATGTAATTGCGGAGACATCTCTCCGCAAAAAGTTATTACGACGATATTTGGGGCTATTAGCAGCGACTTTTCTCACCCCAAAAGGTTGTATTCCCTGTAGTGGGTCACGAATATGCTAGTCACGGTTGGCACATCTTTATGATAAGTCGATTTGTACCGGAGTGTTCACCACCTTCGATAAAAAATACTCACCATCTTCGATCAAAAGTACTCAAGAAGCTCCCAAGTCCTAATGAGACATTCATGATCTAAAATCTTTCTGGCGTCCCTTAACTTAAAACGGGCAACGAGTGGGTGTTAATCCATCTTTTTGTCTTGGAAGTTAGCAAAAAAATGAGCATCCACCAACTTTTTTCATATACAGAAGCGTTCATTTGTTATAGGTGGGGGTCTACCCTATAATGTTTTATCACAACCTTCACCGTTACACTTTTTTTCTTCAAATATCATGTACTATATGCGTAATAATGTTTCTATTCAAAAACTTCTCATCATTAAAGTATAATTAGGTTATACTGTTCAAGTCTTTTGTAAGTTTTGGGTCTATTATCATTTCATTATGTAATCTCTTTAAATAGCGAATCAATAAATACAATATATCTCATGGGGCGTGATTTTCTATAGTCTAACATGGTATCAAAGAAATATACAACTATATCGCCGATTATTAGCAGTTTCGTGCAAAAAGTAAGAGAATATAAAAGACGTTATTTATTGTTACTATATGTACTAAGTGGCGTTTTCTTTTAGTCTAAACTTTTGCGTTTTTGTCGTTCAAATTGCAGATAACTATTGGAGTATATTTAGGTTATATAGTACAAGTCCGTTTGTGAGCTTAGAGTTTTTTACTCTCTTAACGTTTCATAATGTATTCTTTATAATATATTCAATATACGTTACATGATTTTCATTTGGCTAACATTCATAAATTGGTGGTCACCATTATAAATAATGGTCTAATAATGTTCCCAAAATTTTATATAATTTTTATATGTTTCATAAAGGTACCTGACAGTTTAAAACGTGTACACCGCCATTACATTTTACATAAATAATAAAAACTCACAACTTTCAGGGTGTTATTGTTATGGGGACTTAAGTTTTAAATAACCTGTCGCATATCCATCCCACGTTGGTAGACTTGGTTAATAAACAACTCTATGGTCAATCATATCCATCTTACTTTTTTTTTTTTTTTTTTAATTTTTATAATAAAATAAGATTACTATTAAAATTAGGAAACATTCATCAATAAATGAATGAACTTTTAAATCGATACATCCAACCTACCAAACGGCTCGCTAAAAGTGACATGGTAGAACAAAAACAGAAATAAACCTATCTAACTCTAACTGAGCCACACCGGAAGCAAAAACGTGGAAACCTAGCAACAAACAAGACCATCGAAATAAAACAAGAAAAACAAACACCAACTAACAAACAACCTATTTACTACATAAACAAGCAAAGAAGTCAACTTAACCGGCTTTGGATCTACTTTTTTGGTTCCTTCCATCTAACTTATTGCACCTTATTCATCTTCTATAATGCGGGTTGTATTTGAATGCAGGGCATGGTTATCAAATTTTGGGTCCACCAAATCTATCCAGGATAGTGACAACACAACTTTTAAGATTTTATGATATTTAGAAAATTACTTTTTATAAGTTTAAGCTTCTAAAACATTACTTGGTAAACGAAACTTAAGAATTTATAGAAAAACGAGTTCTGATATAAAAAGATAACTGAAGTAAGTTTTAAAATAACATAAAAGCTTTTTTTTTTACGGCAAATTTTCGCATCGAATACTCTCATTTGCGACCCATACACGCTAGGTAGGAAACTCCAAGGATCCGGGATGCTTGGCAACTAATCGTGGGTTCCAGGTTGCTTGGCAACTAATCGCGGAAAAATTCTGGAGAAAACCTCCCCCTTATCGGGATTGAACCCGAGTTGCTTGACAACTAATCGCTGCCCCCCACTAAGGCTTGGAAACCACTCAGGCAATGACTTAGTGGTCATAAAAGCTTATTAAATGAGAAATTATTAAGATATCCTCTATGACTTATGTTTGTTTTCTATACCAATTCACATGTTTAAACTCCAAACTCATGTTAGTTTTGCCAAACAAATAAAAAAATAAGTTTTAGCTACAACTATAAGGCTTTAGGTTCAACTACACGTTAATTTGACCGAATTACAACATAAAATCTTTAGAGGTTGCAAGTATTGAGTTTCAATGTTCAATATAATGTGTTAATGATATTAGGATAGTTTAATTCAATGTCAATTGTTGTTCTAAGGTTCTTTCTTGCAACCTCGCAAGTTGTAAATCTTAATGGATCTTGGATCATTTTTAAGATATTTTGTTTTCTGGAAAAAATATATTAGAATTTGACCGGAAGAGTTGGAAACTAGGCAATAACATTATTCATTTAAATCATATACATCTAAATCTAATTAACTACGCAGGCTTGCCTGAGTGATCACTGAGCTACCCAATGAAGCACACCACCCGGGTATAATTCCTGGCTATGCCAAAATTGTTCAAAAAGAGAGTGTGACTAGAGGGTGCGCATAATGCGCAATTCACCCTGTACCAAGTCTCATGCTCGGGGGGCTTGATTACCCGAGGTTTTACCTTCTATGAGGGAGCCAATGTGTTCGTTCATAAAAGGGTTTCCTCGCTTACAAAAAAGAAAATTATAAAAATAAATGTATAATTGCCCTTATCAGGTAGTCAAAACTGGAAAAAAAAAAAAAAAAACTTTTCAATTTACAGGTTACCCTTAATGACGTATACTCATTTTTAATGTCATGAGTATTATTTTGTAAATAAGAGTTGTAATCTTATATTCTTTAATTTAGTAGTAGTAGTTAGTATATATCTATCTATACATTATATAATGCGCGTGACAATAATCCTACGTGTCAACTCTTGATAAATTTCTTTCACGTGCCAACTCCTCTTTTATTCCTGCCACATATCACTCTATTAGTTATTTTCACTCATTAACTGAATTATTAAATTTCACATTTTTATTTAATATATAGATTTCATTGCCTAAAATATTATATTATATTACCATATTATATTATATCAATATTAACATATGTTATAATTATAATAATTATAATTATATTAAATATTATTATTATTATAAAATTATTTTAAATAATCATAAATAATACTGTTATTTTAAACGATACATTGATTTAATATAAATATTGATAATATATATATATATATATATATATATATATATATATATATATATATATATATATATATATATATATATATATATATATATATATATATATATATTTAAAATCATTTACAATGTTTTTTATTGTAATAAAATATATAAAATAAATACTTCTTTATTAACATTATAATATTATTTTTGAATGATATAATATAAAATTAATTTACAATTTGTGTACGGGCTCATGTTTATCAATTAAAGTTATAATAGTTATTTGACAATCCTTATAGATATTTAGATGTATGTATACCCTACTTCATTTGAGATTTTGACATAATAGAATTAGTTTGTACTGAAAGCATATGTATATATATATATATATATATATATATATATATATATATATATATATATATATATATATATATATATATATATATATATATATATATATATAAAATTAGAAATGTACATAAATTATTATTCTTAACGATAAATTTTAAAACAACTTTTTTAGGACTCATGTTAATATTAACGTTATCGATTACTAATTTATACAAATGTCGCGCAACGCACGGTTGCACGAGCTTATAGAACTAGTATAGTATTAATATATCAAGAAATTTAAACTGAACTATCGGCAGAGTATGTCTATTAATATAATTATTAGTAATGCATTTGGTGATGACTTCTTTACTCAATCTAAAAGAAAACAAGCGATCTTGATGAAAACGAAGTTTCGGAATTTTTCTAATATATTTTAAAACATTACAAACATGTAAGGTTAGAAATAGTATCATAGGTAGGCCATGTATATATAACCAATCCCGGTCTAGAATCCAATTAAAAAATTATGTCCTACATCCGGACTCATATTCGACGGGTCTCTATCGGGTTAACGGGTTTCACCACAAGTATCTATGTTTTTAATTTTGTGTTTTAGTTTTAAGTTTTGCGTTTTAATTTTAGTTTTAGTTTCACGTTTCAGTTTTTAGTTACATGTTTTAGTTTTTGTTTCGCGTTTCGTGCTTCAGTTCTCAATTTCACAACAATTTCATGTTCTAGTTTTAAGTTTCAATTTTCAGTTTTAGGTTCGCGTTCCAGTTTTTAGTTTCACATTTTCAGTTTTCAATTTCTTAATTTAGTTTTCAAATTTGCGTTTCAGTTTTTAGTTTTCAATTTCGTGTTTTTAGTTTCGGGTTTCCGTTTTTAGTTTCACACTTTGTGTTTTAGTTTTCATCTTCACGTTGTGTGTTTCTATTTTTCAGTTATGCGTTTTAGTTTGCGATTTACGTCTTACGTATCTATCTTCAATTTTGCATTTCAATATTCAGTTCAAAGAATCGTGAAACTGAATCGCGAATATACAATCTGAAATTTGAAAGAAAACTGAAATGTGAATCTGAAAAATATACAAAAACTATAAAGTTGAAACACGAGTATGAACACTGAAACGTGAATATGAAAACTGAAACATGAAAATTGGAACTGCAACGCGACACTGAAATTCGAAAAGCGAAAATGAAAACTGTAACGTGAAACTGAAAACTGAAAATGTGTCACAACACAACCCAACCCAAGATTTTAAGAAAAAAAAATGGGTCTTAGTCCAATCAGACCCAACCTGGCCTGGGTCTCAACCCAACATGTTTGACCTATTTGAAAGTTAACTCGTTTCGATCCAAACTCATTTGATCCTTGATCCAACTCGACCTGTTTTTAGATATAATTTTTACGGTAAGTTTTTAATCAAAATTGTAAGGTTTGTAACAACATACAAATCTATATACTAGCATATAAGTTTATTTTCAAACGTGGAAGACCTACAAAATTTAAATGATATACACAACAACAACAACAACAACAACAACAACAACAACAAAACCTAATCTAACATACGTGGGGTATGGGGGAGGTGAGATGTAGACAATCATTCTCCTGTACTAGAATAAAGCGAAGTCATTTCTCCATCCAGAGTGAAACTCTCCAAGAGTAAACAAAGTCCTTCTTCTCAATGTTCAATGTATAGAGAGATTGCTTCCGAATTGACCTCCTATCAATAAGTAAGTTAAAAAAATGTGAGACGCCATGAAAATGGTAGAATTAAATCTCCATGAATTTTAAACCTACATGAAATTCAATTTAGGCTTTAAGCGACAGTCAAGTCGCTAAGAAAATAATATACACAAGTGGGATTTTTTTTAAATAGTAAATTTACAAATCTTGATTGCAAAAATAGAAATTTTACAAATTTGTTTACGAAAATGGTAAAACCGAAGTTCCAAACTTCGGATTTTGCAAAACTGAAATTTGGAACTTCGAATTTGGGCCTTTATGCTTTTACTACAGTGACTAGACTAACATGTGTACATGAATTGCCACCCGTGCCCTAAACCAAAGTTTCACACTTCGGTTTTGCAGGCTTTTCAGCAAAACCGAAGTTTGAAACTTCGGTTTTGGTCCTGCCATATTTTGTTCACTTTTATCCCGAATCTCGCTTTTGTAGGTCGTAATCTATGCTTTTCTACATGTATTTATACCACTTGAAACTTCATTCTCAATAACAACATCACATACAACACAACCACATTTCAAACACATGAAACTGAGATTTATATATCAGTGAAATCATCAGTTGAAAACTACAAAAGACACTAAATCACATTCTAAAAAAATGAGCAATTTTGAAAACGATGGACGGGAATTGAAATGTCCCGTTCATATTGATTATAAACGTTCCATATTAATTGATTTCGTCGCGAGGTTTTGACCTCTATATGAGACGTTTTTCAAAGACTGCATTCATTTTTAAAACAACCATAACCTTTATTTTATCGATAAAGGTTTTTTTTTTTTTTTTAAAAAACATTACGTAGATTATCAAATAATGATAATCTAAAATATACCGTTTACACACGACCATTACATAATGATTTACAATAAAAATATATTACATCGAAATAAGTTTTTTGAATGCAGTTTTTACACAATATCATACAATCATGGACTCCAAATCTTGTCCTTATTTTAGTATGCAACAGCGGAAGCTCTTAATAATCACCTGAGAATAAACATGCTTTAAACGTCAACAAAAATGTTGGTGAGTTATAGGTTTAACCTATATATATCAAATCGTAATAATAGACCACAAGATTTCATCTTTCAATAACATACAATCTGTACAAAAATCATTCATATGTTGAACACCTGGTAACCGACATTAACAAAATGCATATAGAATATCCCCAAAACAGAAATCCATCTGTATTAATAACTCGAAGTACTAAAGCATACCATTTTCCAGTATGGGGGGAGTTAGTGCCCGTAGATCTACCTTTAGGACTCGCGTCAATCAGAGTGTCTGTTCCCTAATTCTTAGGCTACCAAGCTAAAAGGGTGATATTCGGTATTCATAATCCAACATAGAATGTAATTTCAAGTACTTGTGTCTATTTTGTAAAACATTTACAAAACTGCATGTATTCTCATCCCAAAAATATTAGATTTAAAAGTGGGACTATAACTCACTTTCACAGATTTTTACTTTGCCGGAAATAAGACTTGGCCACTGGTCGATTCACGAACCTATAACAAATATGTACATATGTATCAAAGTATGATCAAAATATAATTACAACATTTTTTATTACGTTTTAATGATTTGAGTTTGTTAAGTCAGCAGTCCTCGTTAGTAACCTACAACTAGTTGTCTACAGTTAGATGTACAGAAATAAAGCAATATATATTATCTCGAATCAATCCACGACCTCGTGTATACAAGTCTCAGGCTAGATCACAACTCAAAGTATATATATATTTTGGAATCAACCTCAACCCTGTATAGCTAACTCCAACATTACTGCATATAGAGTGTCTATGGTTGTTCCGAAATATATATATAGATGGGTCGATATTGTAGTGACCCATCCTAATCTACCTGGACGAAGTCTTCAACAGCTGGTCCCATTGCGAGTTACAGACCTCTATATGCCATGAACGACTCCAAGTATTATCTCTAAATGAGCAAATGCACAGCGGAAGATTTCTTTCATACCTGAGAATAAACATGCTTAAAAGTGTCAACCAAAAGGTTGGTGAGTTCATATGTTTATCATAAAACAATAAAATTCTTCATTTTGATAGACCACAAGATTTAAATGTGCATGGTACAAATGGGCCCGAATCCTATACCCACATGTAATGTACATGCGATATCTTTGAAATACAGTACACCTTTCTCGTGTACGAAACTATTTTCACAAATCTTAGTAACCGTACACATATCTCGTGTACAAAATATCATACACATAACCTGTGTATAAAAATCATTCTCTCGATACATAACATTCACTTTTCATTCATTGCGCATAATAATATCCCCAAAACAGAACATCTTGTCTGTATAATAATCATATAAACTTCAAAGTACTAAACACCATGCCCACTAGCCCTTCCGTCTAGTGAACATTCTGGGTGGGGGTGTTAAACCCGGTAGCTGCCTTTAGGATTCGCGTCAATTAGGCGTGCACTAATTCTCAAAATTAGTGATGTTCCCTAATTCTTAGGTTACCAAGCAATAATAATCAGGGAAAAAATATTCATATCAATTGTGGCAATTATCACGTCCACATAATTCAATGGTGGCAATTATCACGTCCACATAATTCATTCGAGGAATGTTTTGCTTGTGTCTATCTCGTCAAACATTTATAAAAGCATTTCATGTATTCGCAGTTCAAAATGTATTTCAAAAGCATTTAATAAAGCAGTTATAAAAGTAGCGCATGTATTCTCAGTCCCAAAAATGTAAAGAGTAAAAGGGAATCAAATGAACTCACTGTCCAATATTTTGTCGTAAAAATATGCATACGACAGCACTGAACAAGTGCAGGGTTGGCCTCGAATTCACGAACCTATATTCAATTATGTATATTAACACATGTAATGGTAATCGAACAAATATATATATATATATATATATATATATATATATATATATATATATATATATATATATATATATATATATATATATATTAGTGATTTTAATTGTTATTTTATATCATGTGTTTTATTAATAACTTAATTAGATATATTTATTTTTATATAGATAATTAACATTTATTACTAAAGTATTAATATAGTTAGGTTTTATGTCGTAAATATATTTTTATATAGACAATCTTTATTTGATATATAAATAATACTAATGATAAAAACAATACTACGTATGATAAAAATTATGATAATTCTAATAATAATAAAAGTGATACTTTTAATAATAAAAATGAAAGTTTAAATAAAAGGTTAATTTTAATAATAATGATAAAAAAAATACTTTTAGTAATAGGGATCATAATAATAATACTAATGATAATAATAACTATAATAATAATTTTTCTACTAATGATAATAGTGATAATAATATTAATAATTTTATTAGTGATAATAATAACAATAATGGTTTTACTCATAATGATACTACTAATAATATCCTTTAATAATAATAATAAAAATAATAATAATAATAATAATAATAATAATAATAATAATAATAATAATAATAATAATAATAATAATAATAATAATAATAATAATAGAATCTACCTTAAAGAATAAGTCTCAAAAAAAATGTAGAGAACTGCCTCCGCCCGGGCTTGAACCAACGACCTCTCGTTCCCCTAACACACTCTCAAACCATCACTATGTTTGTTGCTATTCTGATTTAATACTCAACCTAATTTCCATAACTCATCTGGCTCACCTTATTTTGGTCCAACAGTTGGTTCCCAAGCCCAATCCCTTTTATGTTTTCATGAAGCCCAAGTTGTAAACCATTTAATGTTTAAGTGACCCAATAACTTGTGCAGTTACATGATAATAAAAAAATAAACCGTGGCCACCAAGATTCGAACTCAGGACCACCCATTTATCAACCAACACACACAACCACTGAACTGTCAATTACATTCTTACTTGTTTAGCACCTTAAATTGTTTTAAACCATAACCGTCTGATGCCTTCTTCACAACCCATTTAACATCTTCATTGTTATATCAACAAGCACCATTTATCATCATGACTATCACCATTCTATCAACTTTTTTCATTCTAAATTACCCACAACAGCAAGGTACCATTCGTGTATTTTTAGATATCCCAATCTAAAGAACACCATTTTGCTTAGCGACATTATTATCCAAAGCCGAACAAACTACTAGCTTATTATTAACTCTACCTATAATCAACCTCTATAGTAATTAAAAAGTAAACATCTTTATTTACAACGATGTTGCCTAACAGCCTACGCTCCTAATTGCTAGGTTCATGTCATACTTCCATTATCTAGTAATCATCATTCTTATCTAGACATCATCATCATTTAATTAGCTATGGCCGTGATTGTTTGGAACTAGAAAAACACGCAACATATTTATAATTATCATGCGTTTAATAATCCTATACACATTATGACCTCCTCCTTTACAGCTCATCACTAGCATCATAAAATGTTCAATAATCATAATATCATGTTACTGCATCAAAGGGACCCGTTGTGGCTCAAAGTGTGATCAAAAGTATGTTTAAAAACAAATTGAAATGGGGATGGAAAGGGACTGCATGAGTGGCCAGCAAAATATATATATATATATATATATATATATATATATATATATATATATATATATATATATATATATATATATATATATATATATATATATTTTAAATACTCCTTGATTAGCTGGTACCCATCTACTCTAAACCCACTCAAGTGTTGACAACATGAATTGTAATCATCTCAATCATCTTATTGTAACCTCCACTAGATACATGATATATATTCCCAACGTGTTTACAACTAGTTTGAGAAGTCCTTCATTAGTCGCCATTTCATATCTCGTTCATAGTAAAAATTTTAGCAGACACTAGTGAGCTTGGTTGTTCACTTCCAAAAAGAAAAGAGAAAAGGGAGAAAAAGAAGATGAGAGAGAGAGAGGTGAAGTTGGGGTGAAATACCAGGTCGTAGGAGGCTGTTTTGATGATCGTAGAGAGTTGAGATGGTGTTCGTCTAGCAACAAAAGATAAAAATAGTAGCTGTAGAGGAGTGTTGTTCGATAGATAGTACTTCGGTTTATTTGTGTTGTGATCATCGAGAAGTCGTAAGGAGCAAATGGTTTAAATTTTTGGGTGTTGTGTTGGTGTTGTTTATCAAACAAAACTGAAACTTTTTCATGCAACAACATATAGTAACAAAAGGTGGTTGTTGTTGTGACTGTGGTGGTTGATGTAATTCATGGTGGTGGAAGCTCATGGTGGTGATGGGTGAAAGGTTGAAGTAAGAAGACAAAGTGATGGAGAAGAAGAGAGTAAGGTAATGGTGATCGAAAACACAGAAGATTGAAGTTGTCATTCTCTATCACTCTATATATATGCATTTTGTATATTATTTACAGAATTGAGGTAGTAAAATTTACTATACCCTCTTTACAGTTCATCTAATATGATTGTCGACGGAAGTATTCGAGTTAGAAGGATCAAACAAGAAAAATAAAGTAGATAGTGAAGTGTAACAGATTCGTACGCTTTAACTGTTATTGACATCTAACAAATTCGATTGTAATTGTTTTGTAGTATTTAATTGAAATCGTCCAAGAATCTTGAGCAGGGGAATGAAGGACAGTCGACATATATAAAACGCAGACAAGGTTCTTCAAACAAGAAGAAGAAAACAAGAATAATAAATCAGATTATGACAGGTAACAAATTTGTACATTTTTCTGTTACTGATTTCTATTCAAATTTGTTTTATATCTGATTAATATCTAGCAATCTTTGTATCTTACTGAATTATAATATCTCATTTTGATTCTAACAAATTTTGTTCTTATTATTACTATGGATTGATTTTTCTACCCGTGACCAGATTCAGAGACAGGAAGAATCATTCGGGAAGGAGAAGATATAAGTAAAAGAAAAGGAATTGAAAAATAGATAGCGATTGGAAACTGAATTTGTTTTGTTCTTAAGATTGAATCTTTGGTTTGTACGAATTTGAGACACGAAAAACAAATTACACATTATAATTGTAACATGAAACTGATTTTTATTCTGTGTTAATTGTATTATTAAATATAATAATACTGGTTCATATAATGTATCTATATATTATCAGTATATATATATATATCTCTGTATTTATTTTTCATTACATTATATAATTTGTATTAACAAACAATTAGGTATATTAATAATAATAATAATAATAATATTAATATCCAAATAATACTAATAATAATAAGTGTAATGATTAAAGGTAATAGAAATAATGATAGTAATAATTTTAGAATAAAAATGATAATTTTTTATTAATAATAATGATATAACAAATTACATGTGTTAAATTTCATATATTATATATTGAACATAATAAAATAACTAATACTGATTTTTATATTAATAATGAAAGTAATAATAATATTAGTATGACAATTATATTTTAACTTGTAACTACATTTTATTATTTCCACTACTTATATATATATATATATATATATATATATATATATATATATATATATATATATATATATATATATATATATATATATATATATATATATATATATATATATATATATATTGTTCGTGAATCGTCGGGAATAGTTGAAGGTCAAATGAATATATGAAACAGTTCAAAATTTTTGAGACTCAACATTACAGACTTTGCTTATCATGTCGAAATCATATAAAGTTCAAGTTTAAATTTGATCGGAAATTTCCGGGTCGTCACAGTACCTACCCGTTAAAGAAATTTCGTCCCGAAATTTGAGTGGGGTCGTCATGTCTAATAATAAAAATGTTTTCATGACGAATATGAGTTGATAAATAGAGTTTTATAATTATTGAATAATATAGATAACACGATTCGATTATGTGAAACGTACGAGTGAAGCTGTCACAAAAGAGTGAAAAGTTTCGTCTTAACTTTTGACGTATTCATGGTTGAATTTAGAAAATAAGGTGCGTCTTAACTCTTGACGTTATCTTGGTTGAATTCCGGAATTCAAGCGATTTAAAAGAAAATCTTCGAAATCTAAAAGATTTGATTCTTCGGTAATTAAGAAAATTTAGGATCCTCTTTAATTAAATGCGGTAATCTGCCTCGATTGTTATGTCTGATATTTCACTATAAATTCACCTTCTTTGTTTCCTTATTATCACCATTCTCATCCTACTTCAAGTCAAGCGAATAATGGTCCAGAATTCATGAGTATAGAGTTTTGGATGACTATAATATTCTAAGTAGAAAAGAAAAGTAATAGCACAATTTAATTTGTAGATTACTGGAAATCACGGAAGATAGAACTATCAAGAATATGTTTTTCTTGATATGTTTGGAGGTTAAGTAGAACGAAAGAGTAATGTAATATGGCACATGATGAGTATATGATCTGTGAACCATCATCACGTTTTATTAGAAACTCAGCATGACTTACTGTAATATAATCACGTTGGCCAATCGCATTATATTATACTAACTCATGCTTCAATTTCCAACACTTCTCCAGAATTCATTCATAATTTAAAACTTGAATAAAGAAACTAAAACAGTTTTCTTTATGATGTAATACGGATAGCACGTAGAGATAACTAATTTCGAATAAGAAGAGTTATGAAAATATCCTCAGAAATATCGAAGATATTTATGATGATATTTTCAGAATTTCTAAGATCGAAGGTTGATGAAGAAAGATTTTCCACAAGATTTAACATGGGTACAGAGCAAGATATTCTCTAAAGATTTCATCGGATCCAGAATTACATGGATTCTTTGAATATAAGGTTTGGTCCTTGTATTTATCCCTGGTCTCCTTCATGGTTAACTCAATCTGTTTTTCAGTACTAAATTTTCTATTGAGCGTTCCCAACATTCCATTCTTTATTTTCAAACTTTTGGCCATTTAGACCATCTACAATTTTGCTGTTTCCTTTGCATTTAATGCTACCATATCTGAATCATCGGTTATCAATCCGAGATGGTTTCAAGAGAATTTGTGTTTTTAGATGATTAAACGCTGATGGTAATCGTCAAGATAAGAATGATTGTTTAGGATGAAATCAATTGGCAAACTTATATATCAAAGTTATAATAAGGCTAATCCGAATGAAAGTCGAAGTTGATTTGCTGGAGCTGTGACAAAATTGACTAATTTTGAAAAGGTATTGTAAAGTTACTTTCGGTAATAACATGCCAATGGATCTGTCACAGTTTTGAATTCAAAGTATGGTTTTGAAAGATGTAGGAATCTAAAAGTGATGTCTTCTGTTAAATCTTGACGTGGATTTTGATCGTTCAAAATCCGAATGTGAAATTGAATTGGAATGAAAATGGTTGTTTGTGGATAAACGGATACGTATATATATATGGTTGTAAGTAGGATAGTAAATGACTGTTGAATCGAATTTGAAGAATGTACTGTGTAACTTATTAATGTGAAATATAAATATTCCTAGGGTATTACCTACCCGTTAAAATATTTTCATCATTAACAGTTTGTACAACAGAATTTTTAATTACAATCTTTATGAAAATATATATACATATATATTTTCTTCACATGTAATCATGGATTTAATGAGTCAATATGATATTAAACTCATTTGATTTACCGTTAGAACTAGAATACATTATCCCTAAAACATCAGAGATTACATAATCGCCAGAAAGGACGAAGATAATGATGTAGAACGATACGTAGAACGAAGATATTCGATGTAGAACGAATATGTAAAACGAAGATTATGCTCGAGGTATAGATTGTGATGTTGAGGCGTGTGATGTTGAGACTTGGGTTTGTTGTTGGTGCTGGTGTTGATGTTGGTGGTACTGGTGTCGGTGATGTTGCTGAAGCTGGTAAGTTTTGCACCATATTCTCCAAATTGATTACTCGGGCGCGAAGCATGTTGCCTTCTTCTATTTACTCCAGGATGATTGTCGGTTAGAACGAGTAGATAACTAAGGTTTAGAATTTTAGATAGCACATATTCGTGACGAGCTATCCTGGAAATGAGGCTAAAAATGGTGTTTCAGATAGGTTCGCCGGTAAGTGCTTCAGGTTCTTCACCAAGAGGTGAATTCGGTTGGTGAAAAGGATCGCCTTCTTCTATTCTTCATTGATTAAGTCGATTATGAACCCATCCCCAATTCATCCAGAATAGATGATGACTGATTAGTTGATTCATTCCGGTGACACTGCTTCAGAGCTTAGGTGAACAACCATGTCGGAATAGCTGTCGGATTCCGAAGAACTTGAACTAGTGGCGAGTTGCATTTCGTACGATTGAGTAAAGGGTTTATTGATATGAAATGATTTTTGGCTATCGGGTGGTATCATAACTATATAGAATATCTATATATATAGAACAAAAGATTTCGTAGATTACGGAGGAATTTACGGAATATGCCAGACAAAGTTTACAGTAACAGATATGCTAAGATATGAATTAGCAGATACGCTAAGATATGAATTTTATCTATACACTATTCATGCAATCAATGTAATAAGAAGTGTCTAGACTAAGAATGATAAGCAAGTAATTTCATAAGGATGATAAGTAGATGATTTTCGACACGAAATGATAAGCAAAACTTTTGACATGCAGACATGGTCGAAGTCCAGACTCACTAATGCATCTAAACAACTATCAGTTAGACACACTAATGCAAGACCTGGTTCGCTAAGACCACCGTTCTGATACCACCTGTAGTGACCCGTCCTAATCCACCTGGATGAAGTCTTCAACAGCTGGTCCCATTGCGAGGTACAGACCTCTATATGTCATGAACGACTCCAAGTATTATCTCTAAATAAGCAAATGCACAGGGGAAGATTTCTTTCATACCTGAGAATAAACATGCTTAAAAGTGTCAACCAAAAGGTTGGTGAGTTCATATGTTTATCATAAAATAATAAAATTCTTCATTTTAATAGACCACAAGATTTAAATGTGCATGGTACAAATGGGCCCGAATCCTATACCCACCTTTAATGTACATGCCATATCTTTGAAATACAGTACACCTTTCTTGTGTACGAAACCATTTTCACAAATCTTATTAACCGTACACATATCTCGTGTACAAAATATCATACACATAACCTGTGTATAAAAATCATTCTCTCGATACATAACATTTACTTTTCATTCTTTGCTTGGCTTGGTAACTGACCTTAACATATAATGCGCATAATAATATCCCCAAAATAGAAAATCTCGTTTGTATAATAATCAAATAAACTTCGAAGTACTAAACACCACGCCCACTAGCCCTTCCGTCTAGTGAACAGTCTGGGTGGGGGTGTTAATCCCGGTAGCTACCTTTAGGATTCGCATCAATTAGGCGTGCACTAATTCTCAAAATTAGTGATGTTCCCTAATTCTTAGGTTACCAAGCAATAATAATCAGGGAAAAAATATTCATATCAATTATGGCAATTATCACGTCCACATAATTCAATGGTGGCAATTATCACGTCCACATAATTCATTCGAGGAATGTTTTGCTTGTGTCTATCTCGTCAAACATTTATAAAAGCATTTCATGTATTCGCAGTTCAAAATGTATTTCAAAAGCATTTATTAAAGCAGTTGTAAAAGTAGCACATGTATTCTCAGTCCCAAAAATGTAAAGAGTAAAAGGGAATCAAATGAACTCACTATCCAATATTTTGTAGTAAAAATATGCATAGACGGCACTGAACAAGTGCAGGGTTGGCCTCGAATTCACGAAATTATATTCAATTATGTATATTAACACATGTAATGGTAATCGAACAAATATATATATATATATATATATATATATATATATATATATATATATATATATATATATATATATATATATATATATATATATATATACTAGTGATTTTAATTGTTATTTTATATCATGTGTTTTATTAATAACTTAATTAGATATATTTATTTTTATATAGATAATTAACATTTGTTACTAAAGTATTAATATAGTTTGGTTTTATGTCCTAAATATATTTTTATATAGACAATCTTTATTTGATATATAAATAATACTAATGATAAAAAAATACTACGTATGATAAAAATTTTGATAATTCTAATAATAATAAAAGTGATACTTTTAATAATAAAAATGATAGTTTAAATAAAAGGTTAATTTTAATAATAATGATAAAAAAATACTTTTAGTAATAGGGATCATAATAATAATACTAATGATAATAATAACTATAATAATAATTTTTCTACTAATGATAATAATATTAATAATATTATAAGTGATAATAATAACAATAATGGTTTAACTCATAATGATACTACTAATAATATCCTTTATCCTTTAATAATAATAATAATAATAATAATAATAATAATAATAATAATAATAATAATAATAATAACAATAAAAAAATTATTAATAGAATCTACCTTAAAGAATAAGTCTCAAAAAAAATGTAGAGAACTGTCTCCGCCCGGGCTTGAACCAGCGACCTCTTGTTCCCCTAACACACTCTTAAACCATCACTCTGTTTGTTGTTATTCTAATTTAATACTCAACCTAATTTCCATAACTCGTCTGGCTCAGCTTATTTTAGTCCAACAGTTGGTTCCCAAGCCCAATCCCTTTTATGTTTTCATGAAGCCCAAGTTGTAAACCATTTAATGTTTAAGTGACCCAATAACTTGTGCAGTTACATGATAATAAAAAAATAAACTGTGGCCACCAAGATTCGAACTCAGGACCACCCGTTTATCAACCAACACACCCAACCACTGAACTGTCAATTACATTCTTACTTGTTTAACACCTTAAATTGTTTTAAACCATAACTTTCTGATGCCTTCTTCACAACCCATTTAACATCTTCTTTGTTATATCAACAAGCACCATTTATCATCATGACTATCACCATTCTATCAACTTTTTGCATTCTAAATTACCCACAACAGCAACGTACCATACGTGTATTTTTAGATATCCCAATCTAAAGAACACCATTTTGCTTAGCGACATTATTATCCAAAGCCAAACAAACTACTAGCTTATTATTAACTCTACCTATAATTAACCTCTATAGTAATTAAAAAGTAAACATCTTTATTTACAACGATGTTGCCTAACAGCCTACGCTCCTAATTGCTAGGTTCAGGTCATACTTCCATTATCTAGTAATCATCATTCTTATCTAGACATCATCATCATTTAATTAGCTATGGCCGTGATTGTCTGGAACTAGAAAAACACGCAGCATATTTATAATTATCATGCTTTTAATAATCCTATACACATTATGACCTCCTCCTTTACAGCTCATCACTGAAATGTCCCGTTCTTATTGATTAAAAACGTTCCATATTAATTGATTTCGTTGCGAAGTTTTGACCTCTATATGAGACGTTTTTCAAAGACTGCATTCATTTTTAAACAAACCATAACCTTTATTTCATCAATAAAGGTTTAAAAAGCTTTACGTAGATTATCAAATAATGATAATCTAAAATATCCTGTTTACACACGACCATTAGATAATGGTTTACAATACAAATATGTTACAACAAAATAAGTTTCTTGAATGCAGTTTTTACACAATATCATACAAGCATGGACTCCAAATCTTGTCCTTATTTAAGTATGCGACAGCGGAAGCTCTTAATAATCACCTGAGAATAAACATGCTTAAAACGTCAACAAAAATGTTGGTGAGTTATAGGTTTAACCTATATATATCAAATCGTAACAATAGACCACAAGATTTCATATTTCAATACACATCCCATACATAGAGATAAAAATCATTCATATGGTGAACACCTGGTAACCGACAATAACAAGATGCATATATAAGAATATCCCCATCATTCCGGGACACCCTTCGGATATGATATAAATTTCGAAGTACTAAAGCATCCGGTACTTTGGATGGGGTTTGTTAGGCCCAATAGATCTATCTTTAGGATTCGCGTCAATTAGGGTGTCTGTTCCCTAATTCTTAGATTACCAGACTTAATAAAAAGGGGCATATTCGATTTCGATAATTCAACCATAGAATGTAGTTTCACGTACTTGTGTCTATTTTGTAAATCATTTAAAAAACCTGCATGTATTCTCATCCCAAAAATATTAGATTTTAAAAGTGGGACTATAACTCACTTTCACAGATTTTTACTTCGTCGGGAAGTAAGACTTGGCCACTGGTTGATTCACGAACCTATAACAATATATACATATATATCAAAGTATGTTCAAAATATATTTACAACACTTTTAATATATTTTGATGTTTTAAGTTTATTAAGTCAGCTGTCCTCGTTAGTAACCTACAACTAGTTGTCCACAGTTAGATGTACAGAAATAAATCGATAAATATTATCTTGAATCAATCCACGACCCATTGTATACGTATCTCAGTATTGATCACAACTCAAACTATATATATTTTGGAATCAACCTCAACCCTGTATAGCTAACTCCAACATTCACATATAGAGTGTCTATGGTTGTTCCGAAATATATATAGATGTGTCGACATGATAGGTCGAAACATTGTATACGTGTCTATGGTATCTCAAGATTACATAATATATAATACAAGTTGATTAAGTTATGGTTGGAATAGATTTGTTACCAATTTTCACGTAGCTAAAATGAGAAAAATTATCCAATCTTGTTTTACCCATAACTTCTTCATTTTAAATCCGTTTTGAGTGAATCAAATTGCTATGGTTTCATATTGAACTCTATTTTATGAATCTAAACCAAAAAAGTATAGGTTTCTAGTCGGAAAAATAAGTTACAAGTCGTTTTTGTAAAGGTAGTCATTTCAGTCGAAAGAACGACGTCTAGATGACCATTTTAGAAAACATACTTCCACTTTGAGTTTAACCATAATTTTTGGATATAGTTTCATGTTCATAATAAAAATCATTTTCTCAGAATAACAACTTTTAAATCAAAGTTTATCATAGTTTTTAATTAACTAACCCAAAACAGCCCGCGGTGTTACTACGACGGCGTAAATCCGGTTTTACGGTGTTTTTCGTGTTTCCAGGTTTTAAATCATTAAGTTAGCATATCATATAGATATAGAACATGTGTTTAGTTGATTTTAAAAGTCAAGTTAGAAGGATTAACTTTTGTTTGCGAACAAGTTTAGAATTAACTAAACTATGTTCTAGTGATTACAAGTTTAAACCTTCGAATAAGATAGCTTTATATGTATGAATCGAATGATGTTATGAACATCATTACTACCTTAAGTTCCTTGGATGAACCTACTGGAAAAGAGAAAAATGGATCTAGCTTCAATGGATCCTTGGATGGCTCAAAGTTCTTGAAGCAAAATCATGACACGAAAACAAGTTCAAGTAAGATCATCACTTGAAATAAGATTGTTATAGTTATAGAAATTGAACCAAAGTTTGAATATGATTATTACCTTGTATTAGAATGATAACCTACTGTAAGAAACAAAGATTTCTTGAGGTTGGATGATCACCTTACAAGATTGGAAGTGAGCTAGCAAACTTGAAAGTATTCTTGATTTTATGAAACTAGAACTTTTGGAATTTATGAAGAACACTTAGAACTTGAAGATAGAACTTGAGAGAGTTCAATTAGATGAAGAAAATTGAAGAATGAAAGTGTTTGTAGGTGTTTTTGGTCGTTGGTGTATGGATTAGATATAAAGGATATGTAATTTTGTTTTCATGTAAATAAGTCATGAATGATTACTCATATTTTTGTAATCTTATGAGATATTTCATGCTAGTTGCCAAATGATGGTTCCCACATGTGTTAGGTGACTCACATGGGCTGCTAAGAGCTGATCATTGGAGTGTATATACCAATAGTACATACATCTAAAAGCTGTGTATTGTACGAGTACGAATACGGGTGCATACGAGTAGAATTGTTGATGAAACTGAACGAGAATGTAATTGTAAGCATTTTTGTTAAGTAGAAGTATTTTGATAAGTGTATTGAAGTCTTTCAAAAGTGTATAAATACATATTAAAACACTACATGTATATACATTTTAACTGAGTCGTTAAGTCATCGTTAGTCGTTACATGTAAGTGTTGTTTTGAAACCTTTAGGTTAACGATCTTGTTAAATATTGTTAACCCAATGTTTATAATATCAAAAGAGATTTTAAATTATTATATTATCATGATATTATGATGTACGAATATCTCTTAATATGATATATATACATTAAATGTCGTTACAACGATAAACGTTACATATATGTCTCGTTTCAAAATCATTAAGTTAGTAGTCTTGTTTTTACATATGTAGTTCATTGTTAATATAATTAATGATATGTTTACTTATCATAATATCATGTTAACTATATATATAACCATATATATGTCATCATATAGTTTTTTTTTTACAAGTTTTAACGTTCGTGAATCACCGGTCAACTTGGGTGGTCAATTGTCTATATGAAACCTATTTCAATTAATCAAGTCTTAACAAGTTTGATTGCTTAACATGTTGGAAACATTTAATCATGTAAACATCAATCTCAATTAATATATATAAACATGGAAAAGTTCGGGTCACTACAGTACCTACCCGTTAAATAAATTTCGTCCCGAAATTTTAAGCTGTTGAAGGTGTTGACGAATCTTCTGGAAATAGATGCGGGTATTTCTTCTTTATCTGATCTTCACGCTCCCAGGTGAACTCGGGTCCTCTACGAGCATTCCATCGAACCTTAACAATTGGTATCTTGTTTTGCTTAAGTCTTTTAACCTCACGATCCATTATTTCGACGGGTTCTTCGATGAATTGGAGTTTTTCGTTGATTTGGATTTCATCTAACGGAATAGTGAGATCTTCTTTAGCAAAACATTTCTTCAAATTCGAGACGTGGAAAGTGTTATGTACAGCCGCGAGTTGTTGAGGTAACTCAAGTCGGTAAGCTACTGGTCCGACACGGTCAATAATCTTGAATGGTCCAATATACCTTGGATTTAATTTCCCTCGTTTACCAAATCGAACAACGCCTTTCCAAGGTGAAACTTTAAGCATGACCATCTCTCCAATTTCAAATTCTATATCTTTTCTTTTAATGTCAGCGTAGCTCTTTTGTCGACTTTGGGCGGTTTTCAACCGTTGTTGAATTTGGATGATCTTCTCGGTAGTTTCTTGTATAATCTCCGGACCCGTAATCTGTCTATCCCCCACCTCACTCCAACAAATCGGAGACCTGCACTTTCTACCATAAAGTGCTTCAAACGGCGCCATCTCAATGCTTGAATGGTAGCTGTTGTTGTAGGAAAATTCTGCTAACGGTAGATGTCGATCCCAACTGTTTCCGAAATCAATAACACATGCTCGTAGCATGTCTTCAAGCGTTTGTATCGTCCTTTCGCTCTGCCCATCAGTTTGTGGATGATAGGCAGTACTCATGTCTAGACGAGTTCCTAATGCTTGCTGTAATGTCTGCCAGAATCTTGAAATAAATCTGCCATCCCTATCAGAGATAATAGAGATTGGTATTCCATGTCTGGAGACGACTTCCTTCAAATACAGTCGTGCTAACTTCTCCATCTTGTCATCTTCTCTTATTGGTAGGAAGTGTGCTGATTTGGTGAGACGATCAACTATTACCCAAATAGTATCAAAACCACTTGCAGTCCTTGGCAATTTAGTGATGAAATCCATGGTAATGTTTTCCCATTTCCATTCCGGGATTTCGGGTTGTTGAAGTAGACCTGATGGTTTCTGATGCTCAGCTTTGACCTTAGAACACGTCAAACATTCTCCTACGTATTTAGCAACATCAGCTTTCATACCCGGCCACCAAAAATGTTTCTTGAGATCCTTGTACATCTTCCCCGTTCCAGGATGTATTGAGTATCTGGTTTTATGAGCTTCTCTAAGTACCATTTCTCTCATATCTCCAAATTTTGGTACCCAAATCCTTTCAGCCCTATACCGGGTTCCGTCTTCCCGAATATTAAGATGCTTCTCCGATCCTTTGGGTATTTCATCCTTTAAATTTCCCTCTTTTAAAACTCCTTGTTGCGCCTCCTTTATTTGAGTAGTAATGTTATTATGAATCATTATATTCATAGATTTTACTCGAATGGGTTCTCTGTCCTTCCTGCTCAAGGCATCGGCTACCACATTTGCCTTCCCCGGGTGGTAACGAATCTCAAAATCGTAATCATTCAATAATTCAATCCACCTACGCTGCCTCATATTCAGTTGTTTCTGATTAAATATGTGTTGAAGACTTTTGTGGTCGGTATATATAATACTTTTGACCCCATATAAGTAGTGCCTCCAAGTCTTTAATGCAAAAACAACTGCGCCTAATTCCAAATCATGCGTCGTATAATTTTGTTCGTGAATCTTCAATTGTCTAGACGCATAAGCAATCACCTTCGTTCGTTGCATTAATACACAACCGAGACCTTGCTTTGATGCATCACAATAAATCACAAAATCATCATTCCCTTCAGGCAATGACAATATAGGTGCCGTAGTTAGCTTTTTCTTCAATAACTGAAACGCTTTCTCTTGTTCATCATTCCATTCAAATTTCTTCCCTTTATGCGTTAATGCAGTCAAGGGTTTTGCTATTCTGGAAAAGTCTTGGATGAACCTTCTGTAGTAACCAGCTAGTCCTAAAAACTGGCGTATGTGTTTCGGAGTTTTTGGGGTTTCCCACTTTTCAACAGTTTCTATCTTTGCCGGATCCACCTTAATACCTTCTTTGTTCACTATGTGACCGAGGAATTGAACTTCTTCCAACCAAAATGCACACTTTGAAAACTTAGCGTACAATTCTTCCTTCCTCAATACTTCTAACACCTTTCTCAAATGTTCACCGTGTTCTTGGTCATTCTTTGAGTAAATAAGTATGTCATCAATGAAAACAATGACAAACTTGTCAAGGTATGGTCCACACACTCGGTTCATAAGGTCCATGAACACAGCTGGTGCATTAGTTAAACCAAACGGCATGACCATAAACTCGTAATGACCGTAACGTGTTCTGAAAGCAGTCTTTGGAATATCATCTTCTTTCACCCGCATTTGATGATACCCGGAACGTAAGTCAATCTTTGAATAAACAGACGAGCCTTGTAGTTGATCAAATAAGTCGTCGATTCTCGGTAGTGGGTAGCGGTTCTTGATGGTAAGTTTGTTCAACTCTCGGTAGTCGATACACAACCTGAATGTACCATCTTTCTTCTTGACAAACAAAACAGGAGCTCCCCACGGTGATGTGCTTGGTCGAATGAAACCACGCTCTAAAAGTTCTTGTAATTGGCTTTGCAGTTCTTTCATCTCGCTGGGTGCGAGTCTGTAAGGAGCACGAGCTATTGGTGTAGCTCCTGGTACAAGATCTATTTGAAATTCAACGGATCGATGTGGGGGTAATCCCGGTAATTCTTTCGGAAATACATCGGGAAATTCTTTTGCAATGGGAACATCATTGATGCTCTTTTCTTCAGTTTGTACTTTCTCGACGTGTGCTAGAACAGCATAGCAACCTTTTCTTATTAGTTTTTGTGCCTTCAAATTACTAATAAGATGTAGCTTCGTGTTGCCCTTTTCTCCGTACACCATTAAGGGTTTTCCTTTTTCTCGTATAATGCGAATTGCATTTTTGTAACAAACGATCTCCGCTTTCACTTCTTTCAACCAGTCCATACCGATTATCACATCAAAACTCCCTAACTCTACTGGTATCAAATCAATCTTAAATGTTTCGCTAACCAGTTTAATTTCTCGATTCCGACATATATTATCTGCTGAAATTAATTTACCATTTGCTAATTCGAGTAAAAATTTACTATCCAAAGGCGTCAATGGACAACTTAATTTAGCACAAAAATCTCTACTCATATAGCTTCTATCCGCACCCGAATCAAATAAAACGTAAGCAGATTTATTGTCAATAAGAAACGTACCCGTAACAAGCTCCGGGTCTTCCTGTGCCTCTACCGCATTAATATTGAAAACTCTTCCACGGCCTTGTCCATTCGTGTTCTCCTGGTTCGGGCAATTTCTAATAATGTGGCCTGGTTTTCCACATTTATAACAAACTACATTGGCATAACTTGCTCCGACACTACTTGCTCCGCCATTACTCGTTCCGACACCATTTGTTCCTTTCGTTCTATTAACCCCTGGTCCGTAGACCTCACACTTCGCCGCGCTATGACCATTTCTTTTACACTTGTTGCAAAATTTGGTGCAGAACCCCGAGTGATTCTTTTCACACCTTTGGCATAGTTGCTTCTGATTGTTGTTGTTGTTGCGGTTATTATTGTTGTTGGGATGATTGTTGTAGTTGTTGTTGTTGTTGTTATTGTTGTTGGGCCGTTTGTTGTAGTTGCGATTGATGTTGCGATTGTTGGGATAATTGTTGCGATTATTGTTGTAATTGCTGTTGTTGTTGTATTGGTGATTCTTATCACCGTTTTCCTCCCACTTTCTTTTGACTTGCTTCACATTGGCCTCTTCAGCAGTCTGTTCTTTAATTCTTTCTTCAATCTGGTTCACTAGTTTGTGAGCCATTCTACATGCCTGTTGTATGGAGGCGGGCTCGTGTGAACTTATATCTTCTTGGATTCTTTCCGGTAATCCTTTCACAAACGCGTCGATCTTCTCTTCCTCATCTTCGAATGCTCCCGGACACAATAGGCACAATTCTGTGAATCGTCTTTCGTACGTGGTAATATCAAATCCTTGGGTTCGTAACCCTCTAAGTTCTGTCTTGAGCTTATTGACCTCGGTTCTGGGACGGTACTTCTCGTTCATCAAGTGCTTGAATGCTGACCACGGTAGTGCGTACGCATCATCTTGTCCCACTTGCTCTAGATAGGTATTCCACCATGTTAACGCAGAACCTGTGAAGGTATGCGTAGCGTACTTCACTTTGTCCTCTTCAGTACACTTACTTATGGCAAACACCGATTCAACCTTCTCGGTCCACCGTTTCAATCCGATCGGTCCTTCGGTTCCATCAAATTCCAAAGGTTTGCAGGCAGTGAATTCTTTGTAGGTGCATCCTACACGATTTCCTGTACTGCTAGATCCAAGGTTATTGTTGGTATGTAGCGCAGCCTGTACTGCGGCTATGTTTGAAGCTAGAAAAGTACGGAATTCCTCTTCATTCATATTCACGGTGTGTCGAGTAGTCGGTGCCATTTCCTTCAAAATAGTTAAATGGAACAAGTTAATCATACAGAATATTAAGAGTAGTTAATAGTATTTCGTAGCATAATATGAACTCATTTATAAAAGCTTTTTCTTCATATTAGCGTTTTATAAGTTTAAATTCGGGTAGTACCTACCCGTTAAGTTCATACTTAGTAGCTAATATACAATTCAACTACTACAATTCTATATGAAAAACTGATTATAATAATATTTCGCGTTCAAACTTTTATACAATATTTTACAAACTTACAATACCGCTTATTTTACATAAAGCATGAAATATAGCACACAATAACTTTGATACAAGATAGTTGTGAAGACAATTCTAGCTAGTACACAAGTCGTTCAGCAAAGGCAATAAAGACACGTAATTCATACGTCCAGAAACAAGTCATGCATTCTGGTTTTACTAGGACTACTTCCCATCCTTGGTCTTGTGCAACATAACCGTTATGGCCGTTGATAAGACAGCGTGTTGTAACGTCATCAAAGGGACGAGGGTTACGTAATGTCCAACAGTCCCGTAATAATCTAAAAACCTCATTTCTTACCCCAATTACCGACTCCGTCACTTGTGGAAACGTTTTGTTTAATAGTTGTAGCCCGATGTTCTTGTTCTCACTTTGGTGAGAAGCGAACATTACTAATCCGTAAGCATAACATGCTTCTTTATGTTGCATGTTAGCCGCTTTTTCTAAATCACGAAGTCCAATATTCGGATATATTGAGTCAAAATAATTTCTTAACCCGTTGCGTAAAATAGCATTTGGGTTCCCCGCAATATATGCGTCAAAGTAAACACATCGTAACTTATGGGTTTCCCAATGTGATATCCCCCATCTTTCAAACGAAAGTCTCTTATAAACCAAGACATTCTTGGAACGTTCTTCGAATGTCTTACAAACTGATCTCGCCTTAAATAATTGTGCCGAAGAATTCTGGCCGACTCTAGACAAGATTTCATCAATCATGTCTCCGGGTAGGTCTCTTAAAATATTGGGTTGTCTATCCATTTTGTGTTTTTAAACTGTAAAATAGACAAGAGTTAGATTCATAAAAAAAATACTTATTAATACAAGCAATTTTTACATATATCATAAAGCATAAGAACACTATATTCCATATATTACACCACACGAATACAACTATCTTATTCTGACTCGCTCGTTTCTTCTTCTTCGGTTTTGGTTCGTTTTGCCAAGTTTCTAGGGATATATGATGTTCCCCTAATACGAGCCGTCGTTGTCCACATTGGTTTAGAAAAACCTGGTGGTTTAGAGGTTCCCGGGTCATTGTTACAACTTAAGGACTTCGGGGGTTGACGATACATATAAAGTTCATCGGGGTTGGAATTAGATTTCTCTATTTTTATGCCCTTTCCCTTATTATTTTCTTTTGCCTTTTTAAATTCAGTTGGGGTAATTTCTATAACATCATCGGAATTCTCGTCAGAATCCGATTCATCGGAGAATTGGTAATCCTCCCAATATTTTGCTTCCTTGGCGGAAACACCATTGACCATAATTAACTTTGGTCGGTTGGTTGAGGATTTTCTTTTACTTAACCGTTTTATTATTTCCCCCACCGGTTCTATTTCTTCATCCGGTTCCGATTCTTCTTCAGGTTCCGATTCTTCTTCCGGTTCCGACTCTTCTTCCGGTTCCTCTTCGGGAACTTGTGAATCAGTCCACAAATCATTCCAATTTACATTTGACTCTTCATTATTATTAGGTGAGTCAATGGGACTTGTTCTAGAGGTAGACATCTATCACATAATATCAAACACGTTAAGAGATTAATATATCACATAATATTCATATGTTAACAATATATAGTTTCCAACAAAAATGTTAAGCAATCATTTTTAAAGAAAACACGGTCGAAGTCCAGACTCACTAATGCATCCTAACAAACTCGATAAGACACACTAATGCAAATTTTCTGGTTCTCTAAGACCAACGCTCGGATACCAACTGAAATGTCCCGTTCTTATTGATTAAAAACGTTCCATATTAATTGATTTCGTTGCGAAGTTTTGACCTCTATATGAGACGTTTTTCAAAGACTGCATTCATTTTTAAACAAACCATAACCTTTATTTCATCAATAAAGGTTTAAAAAGCTTTACGTAGATTATCAAATAATGATAATCTAAAATATCCTGTTTACACACGACCATTAGATAATGGTTTACAATACAAATATGTTACAACAAAATAAGTTTCTTGAATGCAGTTTTTACACAATATCATACAAGCATGGACTCCAAATCTTGTCCTTATTTAAGTATGCGACAGCGGAAGCTCTTAATAATCACCTGAGAATAAACATGCTTAAAACGTCAACAAAAATGTTGGTGAGTTATAGGTTTAACCTATATATATCAAATCGTAACAATAGACCACAAGATTTCATATTTCAATACACATCCCATACATAGAGATAAAAATCATTCATATGGTGAACACCTGGTAACCGACAATAACAAGATGCATATATAAGAATATCCCCATCATTCCGGGACACCCTTCGGATATGATATAAATTTCGAAGTACTAAAGCATCCGGTACTTTGGATGGGGTTTGTTAGGCCCAATAGATCTATCTTTAGGATTCGCGTCAATTAGGGTGTCTGTTCCCTAATTCTTAGATTACCAGACTTAATAAAAAGGGGCATATTCGATTTCGATAATTCAACCATAGAATGTAGTTTCACGTACTTGTGTCTATTTTGTAAATCATTTAAAAAACCTGCATGTATTCTCATCCCAAAAATATTAGATTTTAAAAGTGGGACTATAACTCACTTTCACAGATTTTTACTTCGTCGGGAAGTAAGACTTGGCCACTGGTTGATTCACGAACCTATAACAATATATACATATATATCAAAGTATGTTCAAAATATATTTACAACACTTTTAATATATTTTGATGTTTTAAGTTTATTAAGTCAGCTGTCCTCGTTAGTAACCTACAACTAGTTGTCCACAGTTAGATGTACAGAAATAAATCGATAAATATTATCTTGAATCAATCCACGACCCATTGTATACGTATCTCAGTATTGATCACAACTCAAACTATATATATTTTGGAATCAACCTCAACCCTGTATAGCTAACTCCAACATTCACATATAGAGTGTCTATGGTTGTTCCGAAATATATATAGATGTGTCGACATGATAGGTCGAAACATTGTATACGTGTCTATGGTATCTCAAGATTACATAATATATAATACAAGTTGATTAAGTTATGGTTGGAATAGATTTGTTACCAATTTTCACGTAGCTAAAATGAGAAAAATTATCCAATCTTGTTTTACCCATAACTTCTTCATTTTAAATCCGTTTTGAGTGAATCAAATTGCTATGGTTTCATATTGAACTCTATTTTATGAATCTAAACCAAAAAAGTATAGGTTTCTAGTCGGAAAAATAAGTTACAAGTCGTTTTTGTAAAGGTAGTCATTTCAGTCGAAAGAACGACGTCTAGATGACCATTTTAGAAAACATACTTCCACTTTGAGTTTAACCATAATTTTTGGATATAGTTTCATGTTCATAATAAAAATCATTTTCTCAGAATAACAACTTTTAAATCAAAGTTTATCATAGTTTTTAATTAACTAACCCAAAACAGCCCGCGGTGTTACTACGACGGCGTAAATCCGGTTTTACGGTGTTTTTCGTGTTTCCAGGTTTTAAATCATTAAGTTAGCATATCATATAGATATAGAACATGTGTTTAGTTGATTTTAAAAGTCAAGTTAGAAGGATTAACTTTTGTTTGCGAACAAGTTTAGAATTAACTAAACTATGTTCTAGTGATTACAAGTTTAAACCTTCGAATAAGATAGCTTTATATGTATGAATCGAATGATGTTATGAACATCATTACTACCTTAAGTTCCTTGGATGAACCTACTGGAAAAGAGAAAAATGGATCTAGCTTCAATGGATCCTTGGATGGCTCAAAGTTCTTGAAGCAAAATCATGACACGAAAACAAGTTCAAGTAAGATCATCACTTGAAATAAGATTGTTATAGTTATAGAAATTGAACCAAAGTTTGAATATGATTATTACCTTGTATTAGAATGATAACCTACTGTAAGAAACAAAGATTTCTTGAGGTTGGATGATCACCTTACAAGATTGGAAGTGAGCTAGCAAACTTGAAAGTATTCTTGATTTTATGAAACTAGAACTTTTGGAATTTATGAAGAACACTTAGAACTTGAAGATAGAACTTGAGAGAGTTCAATTAGATGAAGAAAATTGAAGAATGAAAGTGTTTGTAGGTGTTTTTGGTCGTTGGTGTATGGATTAGATATAAAGGATATGTAATTTTGTTTTCATGTAAATAAGTCATGAATGATTACTCATATTTTTGTAATCTTATGAGATATTTCATGCTAGTTGCCAAATGATGGTTCCCACATGTGTTAGGTGACTCACATGGGCTGCTAAGAGCTGATCATTGGAGTGTATATACCAATAGTACATACATCTAAAAGCTGTGTATTGTACGAGTACGAATACGGGTGCATACGAGTAGAATTGTTGATGAAACTGAACGAGAATGTAATTGTAAGCATTTTTGTTAAGTAGAAGTATTTTGATAAGTGTATTGAAGTCTTTCAAAAGTGTATAAATACATATTAAAACACTACATGTATATACATTTTAACTGAGTCGTTAAGTCATCGTTAGTCGTTACATGTAAGTGTTGTTTTGAAACCTTTAGGTTAACGATCTTGTTAAATATTGTTAACCCAATGTTTATAATATCAAAAGAGATTTTAAATTATTATATTATCATGATATTATGATGTACGAATATCTCTTAATATGATATATATACATTAAATGTCGTTACAACGATAAACGTTACATATATGTCTCGTTTCAAAATCATTAAGTTAGTAGTCTTGTTTTTACATATGTAGTTCATTGTTAATATAATTAATGATATGTTTACTTATCATAATATCATGTTAACTATATATATAACCATATATATGTCATCATATAGTTTTTTTTTTACAAGTTTTAACGTTCGTGAATCACCGGTCAACTTGGGTGGTCAATTGTCTATATGAAACCTATTTCAATTAATCAAGTCTTAACAAGTTTGATTGCTTAACATGTTGGAAACATTTAATCATGTAAACATCAATCTCAATTAATATATATAAACATGGAAAAGTTCGGGTCACTACAATCACTAGCATCATAAAATGTTCAATAATCATAATATCATGTTACTGCATCAAAGGGACCCGTTGTGGCTCAAAGTGTGATCAAAAGTATGTTTAAAAACAAAATGAAAAGGTGATGGAAAGGGACTGCATGAGTGGCCAGCAAAAAAAAAAAAAAAAAAATATATATATATATATATATATATATATTTTAAATACTCCTTTATTAGCTGGTACCCATCTACTCTAAACCCACTCAAGTGTTGACAACATGAATTGTAATCATCTCAATCATCTTATTGTAACCTCCACTAGATACATGATATATATTCCCAACGTGTTTATAACTAGTTTGAGAAGTCCTTCATTAGTCGCCATTTCATATCTCGTTCATAGTAAAAAATTTAGCAGACACTAGTGAGCTTGGTTGTTCACTTCCGAAAAGAAAAGAGAAAAGGGAGAAAAAGAAGATGAGATAGAGAGGTGAAGTTAGGGTGAAATACCAGGTTGTGGGAGGCTGTTTTGATGATCGTAGAGAGTTGAGATGGTGTTCGTCTAGCAACAAAAGGTAAAAATAGTAGCTGTAGAGGAGTGTTGTTCGATAGATAGTACTTCAGTTTAGTTGTGTTGTGATCATCGAGAAGTCGTAAGGAGCAAATGGTTTAAATTTTTGGGTGTTATGTTGGTGTTGTTTATCAAACGAAACCGAAACTTTTTCATGCAACAACATATAGTAACAAAAGGTGGTTGTTGTTGTGACTGTGGTGGTTGATGTAATTCATAGTGGTGGAAGTTCATGGTGGTGATGGGTGAAAGGTTGAAGTAAGAAGACAAAGTGATGGAGAAGAAAAGAGTAAGGTAATGGTGATCGAAAACACAGAAGATTGAAGTTGTCATTCTCTATCACTCTATATATATGCATTATGTATATTATTTACAGAATTGAGGTAGTACAAATTACTA
The DNA here is from genome assembly GCF_046630445.1 of Rutidosis leptorrhynchoides. NCBI lineage: Eukaryota > Viridiplantae > Streptophyta > Magnoliopsida > Asterales > Asteraceae > Rutidosis > Rutidosis leptorrhynchoides. The sequence goes on along the minus strand of NC_092341.1, from coordinate 66,647,171 downwards.
TAACCTCTTTACAGTTCATCTAATATGATTGTCGGTGGAAGTATTTGAGTTAGAAGGATCAAACAAGAAAAATAAAGTAGATAGTGAAGTGTAACAGATTCGTACGCTTTAACTGTTATTGACAGCTAACAAATTCGATTGTAATTGTTTTGTAGTGTTTAATTGAAATTGTCCAAAAATCTTGAGCAGTGGAAGGAAGGACAGTCGACATGTATAAAACGCAGACAAGGTTCTTCAAACAAGAAGAAGAAAACAAGAATAATAAATCAGATTATGACAGGTAACAAATTCGTACATTTTTCTGTTACTGATTTCTATTCAAATTTGTTTTATATCTGATTAATATCTAGCAATCTTTGTATCTTACTGAATTATAATATCTCATTTTGATTCTAACAAATTTTGTTCTTATTATTATTATGGATTGATTTTTCTACCCGTGACCAGATTCATAGACAGGAAGAATCATTCGGGAAGGAGAAGATATAAGTAAAAGAAAAGGAATTGAAAAATAGATAGCGATTGGAAACTGAATTTGTTTTGTTCTTAAGATTGAATCTTTGGTTTGTACGAATTTGAGACACGAAAAATAAATTACACATTATAATTGTAACATGAAACTGATTTTTATTCTGTGTTAATTGTATTATTAAATATAATAATACTGGTTCATATAATGTATCTGTATATTATCAGTATATATATATATATATATATATATATATATATATATATTTCATTACATTATATAATTTGTATTAACAAACAATTAGGTATATTAATAATAATAATAATAATATTAATAATATCCAAATAATACTAATAATAATAATTGTAATGATTAAAGGTAATAGAAATAATGATTGTAATAATTTTAGAATAAAAATGATAATTTTTTATTAATAATAATGATATAACAAATTACATGTGTTAAATTTCATATCTTATATATTGAACATAATAAAATAACTAATACTGATTTTTATATTAATAATGAAAGTAATAATAATATTAGTATGACAATTATATTTTAACTTGTAACTATATTTTATTATTTCCACTACTTATATATATATATATATATATATATATATATATATATATATATATATATATATATATTTACAAACAATTGTTCGTGAATCGTCAAGAATAGTCGAAGGTCAAATGAATATATGAAACAGTTCAAAAGTTTTGAGACTCAACATTACAGACTTTGCTTATCATGTCGAAATCATATAAAGATCAAGTTTAAATTTGATCGGAAATTTCCGGGTCGTCACAGTACCTACCCGTTAAAGAAATTTCGTCCCGAAATTTGAGTGGGGTCGTCGTGGCTAACAATAAAAATGTTTTCAAGACGAATATGAGTTGATAAATAGAGTTTTATAATTATTGAATAATATAGATATCACGATTCGATTATGTGAAACGTACGATTGAAGCTGTCACAAAAGAGTGAAAAGTTTCGTCTTAACTTTTGACGTAGTCATGGTTGAATTTAGAAAATAAGTTGCGTCTTAACTCTTGACGTTATCTTGGTTGAATTCCGGAATTCAAGGGATTTAAAAGAAAATCTTCGAAATCTAAAAGATTTGATTCTTCGGTAATTAAAAAAATTTAGGATCCTCTTTAATTAAATGCGGTAATCTGCCTCGATTGTTATGTCTGATATTTCACTATAAATTCACCTTCTTTGTTTCCTTATTATCACCATTCTCATCCTACTTCAAGTCAAGCGAATAATGGTCCAGAATTCAAGCGAATAATCGAAGATATTTATGATGATATTTTCAGAATTTCTAAGATCGAAGGTTGATGAAGAAAGATTTTCCACAAGATTTAAAATGGGTACAGAGCAAGATATTCTCTAAAGATTTCATCGGATCCAGAATTACATGGATTCTTTGAATATAAGGTTTGGTCCTTGTATTTGTCCCTGGTCTCCTTCATTGTTAACTCAATCCGTTTTTCAGTACTAAATTTTCTATTGAGCGTTCCCAACATTCCATTCTTTATTTTCAAACTTTTGGCCATTTAGACCATCTACAATTTTGCTGTTTCCTCTGCATTTAATGCTACCATATCTGAATCATCGGTTATCAATCCGAGATGGTTTCAAGAGAATTTGTGTTTTTAGATGATTAAACACTGATGGTAATCGTCAAGATACGAATGATTGTTTAGGATGAAATCATGTGGCAAACTAATATATCAAAGTTATAATAAGGCTAATCCGAATGAAAGTCAAAGTTGATTTGTTGGAGCTGTGACAAAATTGACTAATTTTGGAAAGGTATTGTAAAGTTATTTTCAGTAATAACACGCCAATGGATCTGTCACAGTTTTGAATTCAAAGTATGGCTTTAAAAGATGTAGGAATCTAAAAGTGATGTCTTCTGTTAAATCTTGACTTGGATTTTGATCGCTCAAAATCCGAATGTGAAATTGAATTGGAATGAAAATGGTTATTCGTGGATAAACGGATACGTATATATATATATGGTTGTAAGTAGGATAGTAAATGACTGTTGAATCGAATTTGAAGAATGTACTGTGTAACTTATTAATGTGAAATCTAAATATTCCTAGGGTATTACCTACCCGTTAAAATATTTTCATCATTAACATTTTGTACAACAGAATTTTTAATTACAATCTTTATGAAAATATATATACATATATATTTTCTTCAGATGTAATCATGGATTTAATGAGTCAATATGATATTAAGCTCATTTGATTTACCGTTAGAACTAGAATACATAATCCCTAAAACATCAGAGATCACATAATCGCCAGAAAGGAAGAAGATAATGATGTAGAACGATACGTAGAACGATACGTAGAACGAAGATATTCGATGTAGAACGAATATGTAAAACGAAGATTATACTCGAGGTATAGATTGTGATATTGAGGCGTGTGATGTTGAGACTTGGGTTTGTTGTTGGTTCTGGTGTTGATGTTAGTGGTACTGGTGTCGGTGATGTTGCTGAAGCTGGTAAGTTTTGCACCATATTCTCCAAATTGATTACTCGGCGTGAAGCGTGTTGCCTTCTTCTATTTACTCCAGGATGATTGTCGGTTAGAACGAGCAGATAACTAAGGCTTAGAATTTTAGATTGCACATATTCGTGACGAGCTATCCTGGAAATGAGGCTAAAAATGGTGTTTCGGATAGGTTCGCCGGTAAGTGCTTCAGGTTCTTCACCAAGAGGTAAATTCGGTTGGTGGAAAGGATCGCCTTCTTCTATTCTTCATTGATTAAGTCGATTAAGAACCCATCCCCAATTCATCCAGAATAGATGATGACTGATTGGTTAATTCATTCCGGTGATGCTGCTTCAGAGCTTAGGTGAACAACCATGTCAGAATAGCTGTCGGATTCCGAAGAACTTGAACTAGTGGCGAGTTGCATTTCGTACGATTGAGTAAAGGGTTTATCGATATGAAATGATTTCCGGCTATCGGGTGGTATCCTAATTATATAGAATGTCTATATATATATATATATATATATATATATATATATATATATATATATATATATATATATATATATATATATACATATATATATACATATACATATATATATACATATACATATATATATACATATACATATATATATATACATATACATATATATATATATATATATATATATATATATATATAGAATAAAAGATTTCGTAGATTACGAAGGAATTTACGGAATATGCCATTCAAAGTTTACAGTAACAGATACGCTAAGATATGAATTAGCATATACGCTAAGATATGAATCTTGTCTATACACTATTCATGCAATCAATGCAATAAGAAGTGTCTAGACTAAGAATGATAAGCAAGTAATTTCCTAAGGATGATAAGTAGATGATTTTCGACACGAAATGATATGCAAAACTTTTGACATGTCGACACGATCAAAGTCCAGACTCACTAATGCATCTAAACAACTATCAGTTACATACACTAATGCAAGACCTGGTTCGCTAAAACCACCGCTCTGATACCACCTGTAGTGACCCGTCCTAATCCACCTGGACGAAGTCTTCAACATCTGGTCCCATTGCGAGGTACAGACCTCTATATGCCATGAACGACTCCAAGTATTATCTCTAAATGAGCAAATGCACAGCGGAAGATTTCTTTCATACCCGAGAATAAACATGCTTAAAAGTGTCAACCAAAAGGTTGGTGAGTTCATATGTTTATCATAAAAAATAAAATTCTTCATTTTGATAGACCACAAGATTTAAATGTGCATGGTACAAATGGGCCCGAATCCTATACCCACCTGTAATGTACATGCGATATCTTTGAAATATAGTACACCTTTCTCGTGTACGAAACCATTTTCACAAATCTTAGTAACCGTACACATATCTCGTGTACAAAATATCATACACATAACCTGTGTATAAAAATCATTCTCTCGATACATAACATTTACTTTTCATTCATTGCTTGGCTTGGTAACCGACCTTAACATATAATGCGCATAATAATATCCCCAAAACAGAACATCTCGTCTGTATAATAATCATATAAACTTCGAAGTACTAAACACCACGCCCACTAGCCCTTCCGTCTAGTGAACATTCTGGGTGGTGGTGTTAAACCCGGTAGCTACCTTTAGGATTCGCATCAATTAGGAGTGCACTAATTCTCAAAATTAGTGATGTTCCCTAATTCTTAGGTTACCATGCAATAATAATCAGGGGAAAAATATTCATATCAATTGTGGCAATTATCACGCCCACATAATTCAATGGTGGCAATTATCATGTCCACATAATTCATTCGAGGAATGTTTTGCTTGTGTCTATCTCGTCAAACATTTATAAAAGCATTTCATGTATTCGCAGTTCAAAATGTATTTCAAAAGCATTTAATAAAGCAGTTGTAAAAGTAGCGCATGTATTCTCAGTCCCAAAAATGTAAAGAGTAAAAGGGAATCAAATGAACTCACTATCCAATATGTTGTAGTAAAAATATGCATACGATGGCACTAAACAAGTGCAGGGTTGGCCTCGGATTCACGAACTTATATTCAATTATGTATATTAACACATGTAATGGTAATGGGACAAATATATATATATATATATATATATATATATATATATATATATATATATATATATATATATATATATATATATATTAGTGATTTTAATTGTTATTTTATATCATGTGTTTTATTAATAACTTAATTAGATATATTTATTTTTATATAGATAATTAACATTTATTAGTAAAGTATTAATATAGTTAGGTTTTATGTCCTAAATATATTTTTATATAGACAATCCCTTATTTGATATATAAATAATACTAATGTTAAAAACAATACTACGTATGATAAAAATTATGATAATTCTAATAATAATAAAAGTGATACTTTTAATAATAAAAATGATAGTTTAAATAAAAGGTTAATTTTAATAATAATGATAAAAAAAATACTTTTAGTAATAGGGATCATAATAATAATAATACTAATGATAATAATAACTATAATAATAATTTTTCTACTAATGATAATAATGATAATAATATTAATAATTTTACTAGTGATAATATTAACAATAATGGTTTTACTCATAATGATACTACTAATAATATCCTTTAATAATAATAATAATAATAATAATAATAATAATAATAATAATAATAATAATAATAATAATAATAATAATATTAATAATAGAATCTACCTTAAAGAATAAGTCTCAAAAAAAATGTTGAGAACTGCCTCCGCCCAGGCTTGAACCAGCGACCTCTCGTTCCCCTAACACACTCTCAAACCATCACTCTGTTTGTTGCTATTCTGATTTAGTACTCAACCTAATTTCCATAACTCATCTGGCTCACCTTATTTTGGTCCAACAGTTGGTTCCCAAGCCCAATCCCTTTTATGTTTTCATGAAGCCCAAGTTGTAAACCATATAATGTTTAAGTGACCCAATAACTTGTGCAGTTACATGATAATAAAAAAATAAACCGTGGCCACCAAGATTCGAACTCAAGACCACCTGATAATGCTAAAAACGAACATATATTTCATAGCATTATTCCTCAAGAAAGACAAGCTTTTAGTTGCAATTGTTCTATTTACAAGTGATATTCGTTTAAATAATAAAAGGTGAAGACAAAAGACAGATTCGACGAATTGAAGACGCAAACGACCAAAAAGCTCAAAAGTACAAAAGACAATCAAAAAGGTTCCAATTATTGATAAGAAACGTCTCGAAATCACAAGAGTACAAGATTCAAAACGCAAAGTACAAAATATAAAATTGTACGCAAGGACGTTAGAAAATCCGGAACCGGGACTAGAGTCAACTCTTAACGCTCGACGCAACGGACTAAAAATTACAAGTTAACTATGTATATAAATATAATATAATATATAATTAATTATATTAATTATATATATATTATATATATATAATAAAAACCGTCGGCAGAGAAAACTCCAAGGACTGAGCTGTAATTTCTATCTCCGCGACTCGCAGAGTTTTAAGGGCATTTTGCCGCGAGTCGCGGAGCCCCAATTTTCAACTCTGGCTATAAAGCCAACCGAATTCTGATCAAATTTCATATCTTTTTTCTTCCTCTTCATACGTAAAATTTATATTTATATTTATAATTTATATTTTAATTTTAATTATAATTCTAATAATAAGGGTATGTTAGCGAATGTTGTAAGGGTGTAAGTCGAAATTCTGTCCGTGTAACGCTACGCTATTTTTAATCATTGTAAGTTATGTTCAACCTTTTTACATTAATGTCTCGTAGCTAAGTTATTATTATGCTTATTTAAAACGAAGTAATCATGATGTTGGGCTAATTACTAAAATTGGGTAATTGGGCTTTGTACCATAATTGGGGTTTGGACAAAAGAACGACACTTGTGGAAATTAGATTATGGGCTATTAATGGGCTTTATATTTGTTTAACTAAATGAAAGTTTGTTAATGTTAATATAAAGATTTACAATTGGGTGTCCCTATAAATTACCATATACACTCGATCGGACACGATGGGCGGGGTATTTATATGTACAAATAATCGTTCATTTAACCGGACACGGGAATGGATTAATAGCCACTAGAATAATTAAAACAGGGGTGAAATTACATTCAAGGGTAATTGGTGTAATTGTTAACAAAGTAGTAAAACCTTGGTTTACACGCAGTCGATAACCTGGTGTATTCATTAAACAAAGTATTAAAACCTTGTTACAATTCGAATCCCCAATTAGTTGGAATATTTAACTTCGGGTATAATAATAATTTGTCAAGGACACTTGCAATTTATATTTATGACTGATGGACTGTTATGGACAAAAACCAGACGGACATATTGAATAATCCAGGACAAAGGACAATTAACCCAAGGGCATAAAACTAAAATCAACACGTCAAACATCATGATTACGGAAGTTTAAATAAGCATAATTCTTTTATTTCATATTTAATTTCCTTTATTTTATATTTAATTGCACTTCTAATTATCGCACTTTTATTATTTGTTATTTAATCGCACTTTTAATTATCGTACTTTTTAATTATCGCAATTTTATTTTATCGCATTTTTATTATTCGCAATTTCATTATCGTTATTTACTTTACGCTTTAATTTAAGTCTTGTATTTATTTTATATTTTACATTAGGTTTTAACTGCGACTAAAGTTTTAAAATTGACAAACCGGTCATTAAACGGTAAAAACCCCCCTTTATAATAATAATATTACTTATATATATATTTGTATTTTTATAAAAGTAAACTAATATAGCGTTGAGCTTTGTTTAAAGATTTCCCTGTGGAACGAACCGGACTTACTAAAAACTACACTACTGTACGATTAGGTACACTGCCTATAAGTGTTGTAGCAAGGTTTAAGTATATCCATTCTATAAATAAATAAATATCTTGTGTAAAATTGTATCGTATTTAATAGTTTTTCCTAGTAAAATATAAGCTATTTTATATACACCTCGCTTAACATCAAGTATTTTTGGCGCCGCTGCCGGGGAACTATCTTAAAAGCCGGAAGCGCAACGCTAATATAAAAAAAAAAAAAAAAAAAGATTTTAGTTACTTTTATTAAAATTCGTTTTTGTAAAAATACGTTTTAATTATTCAAAAAAAAAAAAACAAAAATATTAGTATTTTTAAGATTTTGTTAAATATTTAAGTTTTATAAGTTTATTTATCTTTATTTTAGTTTATAATAATATAAATTTTATTAAACATCTTTTATAAAAATAAAAAAAACAGAAAACATAAAAAAAAAAAAAAAAATAAAGAAAAACGCGTAAAAAATTGAAACCTGTCAACTGAATTCTGGATCCCCGCGACTCGCGGGGTTCGACGCTTTAATTGCCGCGACTCGCGGAGGGTTTCTGACAGGCGACAGGAAGTCCTAAACCTGCATTAATTACGGTTATTATTAATTAATTATTATTAAAACCTAATTATTATTATTATTATTATTAGTTTTAAGTTTTATTTTTACTTTTTATTTATTAATGTATTTAGTATAAATTAGTTTAATAAAATTGTAAAATTAATAGTTTTATTAAATAAATAATATAAAAATAATATTTTTATAAAAATTGTACTTTTTACAACTTTTTGGTATATTTTTATATTTTGTACCTTTTTAATCGTTGTAGCGTAATATTTGTATTTTTAGCTCATATTTAATTTTAAACTTAGTTTTTGCTATAGTTATTTTTACTCCTAGATTTTTAGGCTTTGCCGTAGAATTCCTTAAGTGCTTTTTCTTTAGACTAAAATTTAGGTGCTTTAGAATTTTGCGACGCCTTTTTAAGTTTTAGTTTCTTTTTAAGTTATTTCCATTTGGGATTTAGTTTTTCCTGTAAGCTTTAATATTTTTAGACCTTTTACTATGTATCAATTATCATTCCAATTAATAATTTCAATTTACGATTATAATTTTAAGTTAGTTGTAGTAATAAGGTTAGGTTAGTCAAGTATTTTTAAGTTTTTATAAGTTTCTTTTATTTTTCCGTCACCTTTTATTTTTCAATCATTTTTTTTTCTTTTTCGACCTTTTTCGACGAACTCTCTTTTTCTCTCTTATTTCTCGCCATTCTAGTTTTTAGGACTTAATTTTTTTTCTACTTCTTATCTAAATTTCTTAAAATTACGAAAATTTATTTTAAGTGGTTAAATTGATAGACATCAAAATTTTCTGGTTCGTAGTAATAGTTGGATTTGTACGTGGACCGGGTTATTGGAGCCAAACAGTCCTCAATTATATTGAGACCAAACGAATCCTGCCCCTCTGCTGCATCTTTTGGCTATTCGAAACGTGGGCAAAATCAGAAAAGTCTATTGATTGGATAACTTATTATAATTTTTCTTTCCTTTTAAAAACTAATAGGATATTCAGTGAATGCACCGAGCAAGACGTTCATCACCTTTTGTACGTTCACCACCTGTAACTCGATCAAGACATCGTTTAACAAATATAACCGCCGTTGATTTTTCTTTAGAATCGTCATCCAGTCGACCAAGTACTTCAGTTCAAATTTCCGATAATCCAGTTTTTGAAACAAACCTCACAATTGAGAATCCAGAGAATATTCAGGAACGGTTCGTAGATCCTGAACCACTAAACTTTCCTCCGGAACCACCAATCATTCAAACAGAGATTGTTGAGGAACGAACCATTAAATCAGAATCATCTAGTGATACCGAGTCAACAAATTCAATTATGGAGAATCTGGAACCTTTAAGTATGGAAGACCGAATGAGAGCTAAACGCACTGGCCAAGGTCACGCAATTACCCATCCAGACATTAATGCGCCAGATTATGAAATCAAAGGACAAATTTTACACATGGCGACTAATCAATGCCAATTTAGTGGTGCGCCGAAGGAAGATCCAAATGAACATCTACGTACCTTTAATAGGATCTGCACACTATTTAAAATCCGAGAAGTGGAGGATGAACAGATATATCTCATGTTATTTCCCTGGACTTTAAAGGGAGAAGCCAAAGATTGGTTGGAATCGTTACCTGAAGGGGCGATCGATACATGGGATGTTTTAATTGACAAATTTCTTAAACAATTCTTTCCTGCATCTAAAGCAGTAAGACTTCAAGCAGAAATTGTTACGTTCACACAGAAGCCAAATGAAACTCTATATGAGGCGTGGACAAGATATGGAAAGTTGTTAAGAGGATGTCCGCAACATGGTTTAGACACCTGTCAAATAGTACAAATATTCTACCGAGGATGCGACATCACTACAAGAAAAGACATAGATATAGCAGCTGGTGGTTCTATTATGAAGAAAACCGAAACTGATGCTTACAAAATTATTGATAACACTGCTTCCCACTCACATGAGTGGCACCAAGAAAAAGATATCATTAGATCATCTAAAGCAGCTAGAGCCGATTCTAGCCATGACTTAGATTCCATTTCGGCAAAGATAGATGCTTTCGAGAGACGAATGGAAAAGATGACTAAAGATATTCACTCAATACGAATTAGTTGTGAGCAGTGTGGAGGACCACATTTGACAAAAGATTGTCTCAGTATTGAATTAACAATGGAACAAAGAGAGAATATTTCATACATAAACCAAAGGCCTGGAAATAATTATCAGAATAATTATCAACCGCCAAGACCGATTTACAATCAAAACCAGAATTATAACCGAAATATTCCATACAACAACCAACAAGGTCCTAGCAATCAACAAGTATCCAATAATACTTATAATCAGCAAAGACCTAATTTTCAAAACAAACCACCACAACAAACCGATGATAAAAAGCCGAATTTAGAAGATATGATGACGAAGCTAGTTGAAACTCAAACGCAGTTTTTCACATCTCAAAAACAAACAAATGAACAAAATGCTCAAGCATTTAGAAATCAACAAGCTTCTATTCAAAATCTGGAACAAGAAGTAAGTAACCTAGCAAGGTTAATAGGTGAAAGAAAACCGGGAAGTCTACCTAGTGATACAAACGCTAACCCCCGGAATGAAACAGCTAAAGTTATTACCACAAGAAGTGGTACAACACTTAAACCACCTGAAATACCTGTAACTTCTGATGAAACTATTCCTACTCCACAAGAACCACAACCTGATCAAGATAAGGAAAAAGAACCGGTAGTTGAAAAGGTTAATGAAAATAACACAGTTAAGGATAAACCTTATGTTAAACCATACCAACCACCACTTCCTTACCCGAGTAAAATGAAAAAAGAAAAACTTGAAGCCGAGCAATCCAAATTCTTGGATATGTTTAAACAGATAAATGTAAATCTTCCTTTCATTGATGTGATTTCAGGAATGCCAAGGTATGCTAAATTCTTGAAAGATCTAATCACGAATAGAAAGAAAATGGAAGAACTCTCGGCTGTTACTATGAATGCTAATTGTTCAGCAGTGCTGTTGAATAAGATACCAGAAAAACTATCTGATCCAGGAAGTTTCACAATTCCATGTTTTCTGGGTAGTCTTAGTTCAATAGAAGCATTGGCAGACTTAGGTGCTAGTATAAATCTAATGCCGTATTCACTATACGCTAAACTAGACCTTGGAGAATTGAAACCAACCAGAATAAGCATACAACTAGCCGATAGATCAATAAAATATCCTAGAGGGATAATGGAGAACATGCTAGTTAAAGTTGGTACTTTAGTATTTCCAGTAGATTTTGTTGTTTTGGACATGGAAGAAGATTCTCAAGTTCCTCTCATATTAGGAAGACCATTCTTAAACACGGCTAAAGCAATGATAGACGTGTTCGGTAAGAAACTGATCCTAAGTATAGAGGATGAGAGTGTTACCTTTTCAGTTGATAGAGCAATGCAACAACCACAATCTGCAGATGATACATGTTATTATATTCAAACTATAGATGCACATGCAGAATTATTAGAAGAATTTCCAGAATTACAAGGAACAGGAGAATGTTCTTTAGGAGAAGGTAATGAACCAATTGATGAAGCTGAAATGTTAGCTACACTTATAGCTAATGGATATGAACCAACAACAGAAGAAATTCAAATGCTAAAAGAAGAAGACAGATATCGATATAAATCATCGATAGAAGAACCTCCGAAATTAGAGTTAAAGCCACTTCCAAACCATTTGGAATACGCTTATTTACATGGTGAATCTGAATTACCTGTAATAATATCGTCTTCTCTTACTGAAAATGAGAAATCACAACTCATTTCTGTGTTGAAAGCTCATAAACCAGCCATTGCATGGAAGATTCATGATATTAAAGGAATAAGTCCTTCGTATTGCACACATAAAATCCTTATGGAAGAAGGTCATAAAACGTATGTGCAACGCCAACGAAGACTAAATCCTAATATGCAAGATGTAGTTAAGAAAGAGATTATTAAACTGCTAGATGCAGGTTTGATATATCCAATCTCTGATAGTCCATGGGTAAGCCCAGTTCAATGCGTGCCTAAGAAGGGTGGCATGACTGTTATCACAAATGAGAAAAATGAGCTTATTCCTACTAGGACTGTAACAGGATGGCGTGTATGTATTGATTATAGAAAATTAAATGACGCCACCAGAAAAGATCACTTACCCTTACCTTTCATAGATCAAATGTTGGAAAGATTAGCCGGAAATAGTTACTATTGTTTTCTAGATGGATTTTCCGGATATTTTCAAATTCCAATAGCACCCGAAGATCAAGAGAAAACCACATTCACGTGCCCTTATGGTACTTTTGCTTACAAACGCATGCCATTTGGACTTTGTAACGCCCCTGCAACCTTTCAAAGGTGTATGATGGCGATTTTTCACGACATGATAGAAGAATGCATGGAAGTATTCATGGATGACTTTTCAGTCTTCGGTGATACATTTAAATCATGTCTAGTTAATCTGGAACGAATGCTAATTAGATGCGAAAAATCAAATCTAGTACTTAATTGGGAGAAATGCCATTTCATGGTTAAAGAAGGCATCGTTCTTGGACATAAAATTTCAAAAGAAGGAATTGAAGTGGATAGAGCTAAAGTAGATGTAATTGCTAAACTTCCACATCCCACCAATGTTAGAGGAGTTAGGAGTTTTCTAGGGCATGCCGGTTTTTACCGACGTTTTATAAAAGATTTTTCTAAAATTGCCACTCCTATGAATAAACTCCTAGAAAAGGATGCGCCATTTATCTTTTCAGATGAATGTATCAAATCTTTTAATATTCTTAAAGAAAAACTCACTAATGCACCGATCATGATAACACCAAATTGGAATCTACCATTTGAACTAATGTGCGATGCAAGTGATTTTGCAATGGGAGCCGTTTTAGGACAAAGGATTGAAAAACGATTTAAACCTATATATTATGCTAGTAAGACATTACAAGGAGCACAAACGAACTATACAACTACTGAAAAAGAACTCCTTGCTATTGTCTTTGCTTTTGACAAATTTCGATCATATCTCGTTCTAGCAAAAACGGTGGTCTATACCGACCATTCTGCTCTTAGATACCTATTTTCAAAACAAGATGCTAAACCAAGATTAATCCGTTGGATCTTACTCTTACAAGAGTTTGATATTGAAATCCGAGATAAAAAAGGAGCAGAAAATCTCGCCGCTGATCATCTTTCTCGTCTTGAAAATCCCGAATTAGAAGTTCTGAATGAATCAGCCATACAAGACAACTTTCCTGATGAATATCTATTGAAGATAGATTATAAAGAAATCCCATGGTTTGCAGACTATGCAAACTACTTAGTTTGTGGATTCCTTGAAAAAGGATTATCGTACCAAAGACGAAAGAAATTCTTCAGTGATATAAAACACTATTTCTGGGAAGATCCACATCTGTTTAAAAGTTGTCCCGATGGAATAATACGCCGATGTGTATTTGGAGATGAAGCTAGTAAAATTTTAAACCATTGTCACACAGGACCAACAGGAGGGCATTATGGGCCTCAACTAACAGCAAGAAAAGTTTATGAAGCTGGATTCTATTGGCCTACAATTTACAAAGACGCACACCTTCTTTGCAAATCCTGTGATGCATGTCAAAGGGCCGGAAAAATAAGTCAACGTGATGAAATGGCACAAAATGTCATCCAAGTATGTGAAGTATTTGACATTTGGGGTATTGACTTTATGGGTCCATTTCCAAAATCTCATAATAATCTATATATACTCGTAGCCATTGATTATGTATCTAAATGGGCGGAAGCACAAGCTCTCCCAACTAACGATGCACGAGTTGTGGTCAACTTTTTAAAACGTCTTTTTGCAAGGTTTGGAACACCGAAAGCTTTAATAAGTGATCGGGGTACTCATTTCTGTAATAATCAACTTGAGAAAGTTCTTAAAAGATATGGAGTAACTCATAAAATCTCCACCGTATATCATCCACAAACAAGTGGACAAGTTGAAAATACCAACCGAGCTTTAAAACGTATTCTAGAGAAAACCGTAGGATCAAATCCGAAGGAATGGTCCATTAAATTGGAGGATGCACTCTGGGCTTTTAGAACAGCCTACAAAACCCCAATTGGAACCACACCTTTTAGACTTGTTTATGGAAAAGCATGTCATCTTCCAGTAGAAATTGAACACAAAGCATTTTGGGCTTTGAAGACATGTAATCTTGATTTACATGAAGCCGGACGTCTACGATTAAGTCAACTAAACGAATTAGAAGAATTAAGACATGAAGCATACGAAAATTCGTTAATCTATAAAGAAAGAACGAAGAAATGGCATGATAAAAGAATCAGAAGTTCAAAAGAATTTAAAGAAGGAGACAGAGTTCTTCTTTTCAATTCACGATTCAAGCTATTTCCTGGAAAATTGAAATCAAGATGGTCTGGACCATTCATAGTCAAAAGAGTTTTCCCATACGGAACGATAGAATTGATAAATTCAAATGGGATTGAATTTAAAGTTAATGGTCACAGAGTTAAACATTACATACATGGTCCGATGGAAGTCGACAACGAAGTTAATCACAATTTCGACACCACAGCTAACTAAGTGTGGGGAGAATCAAGTCTTTAAAGGATAATATGTATTTCTGTTAGAGTTAGATTGTCTGTTTTCGTGTAGTTCTCGAAAATGGAACACGTATGGTCTTTCCCTAGCAGACCCTAAAGAACTAGTCTTCTCCCCCCATTCTGAATTTTTATTTTTTTAGGTTTTTACGAAATGAAGACTGCCTGTGAACTAAACCATGGTCTAATGCTACACACTTTGATCACTAAACGTAATAATGACATACTACCGAGTGAATTAGTATCAGTAATCAGAGAAAGAATGGACGGAGTTAGAAAAGGATCCAGATGCGAAGATAATAAGTTACAATTTGGTAAAGAAAAATCAAAATCCGCAGCGAAAAGAAGAGCACGACACCTAGAACGATGTCACAAATGCGGAAAATGGTCACATGGAGGTAAATGTTCAAATAATCAAACCTATTCAAATACCGAATTTGTTACTTTATGCAGAGACGGACCGTTCATATGTTTAGAAGAAAAGACAATGAATTCTCGAGGTTACGCCTTTGGAGCCATGGAAAATCAATTAAACCGACTATCTTATGAATATAATAGATCATATAACTAAGAAATCTATTTCACAGGTATGTCTGTACAGTTTTTATTTTTATTTTTATTTTTAACCTTTTGATAATAAACGCTAATTTGTTCGCTAAAAAGTATTAAATTGGTATTGAATAAAATTAGGTTTGGAGACCGAAATTATTGATATCATTCAAAAATTTATTACATCACTGCGAAATTTAACGTTTATTCTTAAGGTATAAATATCTTTAATCAATCAACCCAAAATATTTCAAAAATTCGTCATGAGTTAAATTAGGTCTTGGAACCAAAATTACTTTACCGAAAAGAGGGGCGCATATTTTTGATAATATTTGATTGATTAAAGTGGGATAAAAAGACAAAAAGATTTTTAATTTTATTTTTACCATGTTTTTAAAATTAATATTTAAATCTTAAATTAATATTGTAAACTTTGTAAAAACAATATTTTTAAAATTGTAAATATTTGAAAAATTAATATAAGTTTGGTATGAATTTATGAATTTTTAAATTAAGTTTGGTGTGCATTTTTAATTTTTAAAATATGAAATTTTAATTTTATGCATTTCAAATTTTAAGTTTGGTGTGAATTTTTAATTTTTAAAATATGAAATTTTAATTTTATGCATTTCAAATTTTAAGTTTGGTGTGAATTTTTAATTTTTAATTTTTAATTTTGAATTTTATATTTAAGTTGTGTGAATTTAAAAACAAAAATTTACTTTATCTCATTAAGTTAAAAATATGATTTTTAAAATTCGTCGTAAGTTGAAGACTAGGTCTTTGAACCGAAATTGCTTTACCCGAGGGAGGGACGAGAACTTTTATTATCATTATTTTTAATCTTATTGATTTAAAGTATGCCAAAAACATTAAAAAAAACCCAAAAAAATCTTAGCTTTTAAAACAATCGCTACTAAAAGACAAATTTTAAAATTTTGTCGAGGGACGGACTAGGACATCGATCCGAAACGACCTCATCCTAAATAACAAGGGAAACAAAATTTTAAAATTATTTACTAAATTGTTTTAAGAAGTTAAAGATTATAAAAAAAAAAAAAAAAAGACTAGGGCTGTTCTTTTTTATCAGAGAGCACTAGATTCTAATCAGAGAGCACTAGTTTGAAGTACAAAACCTCCGCGACTCGCGGAGGGACCAAAACCCAGAAAAAAATAAAAACAGCTGAAACGATCAGTACACTCAACAACACAAAAACAACCCGAAAAATAAGACTAGGGCTGTTCTTTTTTATCAGAGAGCACTAGATTCTAATACAACTACTGCTTTACTAGTATTTTTAATGGTAACCAAGTGTTTAATATAAAAATTTTAAAATCCGAAAGAATTTAACCCCTTCCCACACTTAAGATCTTGCAATGCCCTCATTTGCAAGAAATCAGTAACAATTTAAATTATTGAGGGTGATTTGTGTGAAAATGATTAAATTTTTACCAAAGTTTCCAAATATATTGGCGTATGTTTGCTGAATGATAAATGGTGCACATCATTTTGTTCATTCCGTCTTGTTGTTATTTCACATATATTTTGCATCTTGTCGTCAAAATTAGTTGCTTTTGCTGAACTTAATGCCAGTCTTTGAAAATGCGTTGTTTTACCCTGTTGTATACATAAGACAAACTGCAAACATATATACATATTTTTGAAGTTTGGTATATTACCCCACATTCAAAAATTATTAAAATCTAAGAATAAAAGTTAGAAATTATAAAAATGATTACAATATTAACAAAAGTATTAAACATATCAATAATTACAAATTACAAAATAAAAAAAAAATAAGTAAACTAAGGATGATATTGGTACCAATAGGGGTTCCACGCATAACCATAAGTGCTATAGAATGCTTCGGCAGGGTCATACGTAGGATATGGTGGCTGCATCTCTATCGACCAAGGAGGGAAGACGGGTTTCGGTGTAGGAATATAGTTTCTACCTATATGTTGGCAATGCGCTATGATCTGGTTCTGATGAACTTGCCAATCTTCAAATGCTCTCTGTCTAGCATTTTCGTATTCCTGAGAAGCTATAAACCTATGCATTTCTTGCATCTCATTCCCCCCTCCTACATTACCTTGCTGCTGGTTTCTCTCTACCTGTGGATGTCTACCATTGTATCGTACTGCGGCGTTATTTCGCCGCTTCAAAACTTTCGCACCATGGTATACATTTAAACCTATAGTGTCGCGGGGTTCCGGCTCTTCTACTAATAATCCCCCCCGACTTATATCCACACCGAGATATTCACCAATCAAAGTAATAAAAATACCACCTCCTATTATGCTATGTGGACGCATCCCCCGAACCATAGCTGATAAATAATAACCCACACAATATGGTATACTTACAGCGCTGTGTGGGTCTCGAATACACATATGGTAAAACAAATCTTGTTCATTTACCTTTTCTTTGTTTTTACCCCTTTGTGTAATCGAATTAGCTAAAAACCTATGTATTACTCTTAATTCGGCTCTATCTATATCCAAATAAGAGTAGTTTCCCCCTTTGAAACGGTGATGGCTTGTCATTTGACTCCACACACCGTGTGTATCAAAATTCTCATCTATCTTTCTACCGTTTAGTATCAATCCTCTACAATCGGCAGACGCTAACTCCTCAGGCGTATATATAGTTAAAGCCTGAGCCATGTCCAGTAAAGACATGTGGCGCATCGAACCGCCTAACAAAAATCTAATAAAAGAACGATCGGTTAAACTAGCTACCCGATCATTCAACTCTATACTACATAACAACTCTTCACACCATACTTTATATACAGGTCTGCGTATGGTGAATAAACATATCCAGTCATTAAAAGAAGAATTACCATACCTCTGTACCAGTAATTCCCTAATTGGCCCGGCCAATTCTACAGCTTCTAAGGGTCCCCATTCTATGACCCTCGGTACCTCAACAACCTTGGAATGAAGAGTATGCAAACCCCGTTGATATTTTGGATAATCTATCCAAAGTCTGTCAAATCTCAGGTTCGGGTGCAACTGTTCCAAGTGCATATCTGAAAAGGTCATGACTGGATGAGGTACATCCTGCTTGTAGTAGTTATCTACCTCCTGTTGTTCCAAGTTCTCAGCAGGAGCATGGCGGGCTTGGGATGAAGATTCACCCCTTTCATTCTGCAAAACACATCAAACACAAATTTTGTGCATCCAAATATGCATTAGTGTCAGCAAAATCATCAATCAAAATAATTACAATGACATTATCAATTTATATCAAACTTAAGCTTATTTTCACATTTTTATCAAATCTACACTTTTTCAAATAAGCATATACGAAAATTTTCGCCAAGTTCATAAGCATTCAACTCAAATAACATGTCAAAATAATCATTACTAGCAATCAAACAAGTCTCAAATGGCATTATCTTTCAAAAATCAAGTTCATGAATTTTAGACTTGAAAAAGTCCACTTTAATTCTCAAAATCATGTTTAGGCTCAAAGTTTGGATCATTTAACTACCTAGACATGTTACACTACTCAATTTAGTAACAATTCATGACAAAAATCGGCCATAACCTGTTTATATCAAAAAGCCCCAAATTTGCTCAAGAACACAAACCCTAGATTATTCAAAATTTGAAGTTTAAGGCTTCTAATCATGTTAAACAGCATCAATCTAGGTTATACAAGCATAATACATAAACAATTTAAATCTAATTACACTAAAAAGCATCAAAATCAAATTGGGGAAAAATTAGCTCAAGAACACCTAATTTCGAATTAAATGGTGTTTAGGTGTAGAAATTTACCATTTTTCTTGAGTAATTCTTAGATATCATCCTTCTCAACATGATTTTAGCAAAAGATTTGGTGATTAACGGTTAAAAATTGAGATTTTTGGGGGTGATTTTCTTGTTTTTTCGGCAGTATATCGCAGTATTTTTCGGGTTGTTTTTGTGTTGTTGAGTGTACTGATCGTTTCAGCTGTTTTTATTTTTTTCTGGGTTTTGGTCCCTCCGCGAGTCGCGGAGGTTTTGTACTACATATGAATCATATTAAAATATTGATACACTTGGTTAATTATGTTAAATGATAAGTAAATCAAGAATTTTAATAAATGAGGGCATTGCAAGATCTTAAGTGTGGGAAGGGGTTAAATTCTTTCGGATTTTAAAATTTTTATATTAAACACTTGGTTACCATTAAAAATACTAGTAAAGCAGTAGTTGTATTAGAATCTAGTGCTCTCTGATAAAAAAAGAACAGCCCTAGTCTTATATACTGACTACCCAATTCTAGTAAAATTTTTCAAAATTTTCAATTAAATGAATTCAAAATCATGTTTATACATATTTATGAACGATAAAACTAGGTTTTAACACCGAAATTATTGTTACCTCGGAAAGGACATAAATTGAGAAACAAACTAAAATGTTAAAATTCATTTAAAATGGAATAGAGGACGATAAAAAGGAAAATAAAAGCCAAGTGTGGGAAAATTTACCAAGTTATCTTAAACATATGTCACATATATCTGTAACAAATAACTGAAAATACTTTTGCTTTGGACTAAACTAAACTGTTTTACCCGATGAAAGAAAAGAAGAGATGGATCTACACGATGAATCAATTCCATCATTAAAAGGAAGTAAAGTCTTCCGAAAAAGAAACGCGCTTCTTGATTTAGGTCATGAAGTTGTCGTTCAGACCAGCTGTAGGTTGACAAAAAATCTAGAAAAGTCATCACTAAAATCAGCAGGAAATCCACGGACCTCAGCATTAAACAGGGTCGCCAAGTGGTCAGATTTATCCTAACCATGAGAAGGATTTATCTCGTACAATGGGGGGGCACCATGCAAATTAGCTGGATAAGACTAATGAATCAGATCCCCAGAAAGGATAATCTCCTTAAAGATTAAAAATCAGCTTTTAAGACTGATATTACTCAATCCTAGAGATTGACCTTAAAGATTGAGAATTCAAACTCATGGAATTCGATGATATCTAAACTCGAGCTTAAACGAGAAAATATTTTGATAAAAAAATTTACAAACCGATTTGTTTTCTGAAAACCCTATTTTCAATGCGTTCATTACCATTGAACGTAAAATCCTAGGAATTCACCTGGAATTCATTAGGTCACCTGAACTAAATCGGGTGTCAACCGTAAGAACGGTGGTTGCATAGTGGTCAAAGACAGGACCTTGTGCCAGACCGAAAAAATTATAAGGGTGAGCTTTACTATTGCTCCTACCAAGGATAGTAATTGCATCCGACACGTTATAGACCATAATCAAAAGCATGTCACGGGACATTGCCTTAACAGTTGCTTGTTCAACGCTTTCCTTTACAACCGGACGGTAGTTTACCGAAAGGTAATATACGGGACAAGTAAACTGGACGTGTTGCTTTCCAAATACAAGGTTAGCAAGTGGGTGACACAAAACCGCAAGTTTTGAGCTAAAATTTTCAAATCTGAAACCCACAAAACCCACAAAAATATTTTGCAAACACCGGTAAAGGGTTATTCCGGAAAACTTATCTAGGGTAAAAACTAGATTTCAAAAGATCAAATGTTTTCATAAAGATCCAATTTCCTTAATGGATCTAAATTTTTATAGTCATGTGGGACTGTAAACCATATCGTTACTACCATTGTTTATACCGCCGTATAGAAATCACTGATGTACAAAGTGTGAAGAATAAAGAAGTGATTCTAGTATTTCAAGACGATATTGCTTGAGGACAAGCAACGCTCAAGTGTGGGAATATTTGATAATGCTAAAAACGAACATATATTTCATAGCATTATTCCTCAAGAAAGACAAGCTTTTAGTTGCAATTGTTCTATTTACAAGTGATATTCGTTTAAATAATAAAAGGTGAAGACAAAAGACAGATTCGACGAATTGAAGACGCAAACGACCAAAAAGCTCAAAAGTACAAAAGACAATCAAAAAGGTTCCAATTATTGATAAGAAACGTCTCGAAATCACAAGAGTACAAGATTCAAAACGCAAAGTACAAAATATAAAATTGTACGCAAGGACGTTAGAAAATCCGGAACCGGGACTAGAGTCAACTCTTAACGCTCGACGCAACGGACTAAAAATTACAAGTTAACTATGTATATAAATATAATATAATATATAATTAATTATATTAATTATATATATATTATATATATATATAATAAAAACCGTCGGCAGAGAAAACTCCAAGGACTGAGCTGTAATTTCTATCTCCGCGACTCGCAGAGTTTTAAGGGCATTTTGCCGCGAGTCGCGGAGCCCCAATTTTCAACTCTGGCTATAAAGCCAACCGAATTCTGATCAAATTTCATATCTTTTTTCTTCCTCTTCATACGTAAAATTTATATTTATATTTATAATTTATATTTTAATTTTAATTATAATTCTAATAATAAGGGTATGTTAGCGAATGTTGTAAGGGTGTAAGTCAAAATTCTGTCCGTGTAACGCTACGCTATTTTTAATCATTGTAAGTTATGTTCAACCTTTTTACATTAATGTCTCGTAGCTAAGTTATTATTATGCTTATTTAAAACGAAGTAATCATGATGTTGGGCTAATTACTAAAATTGGGTAATTGGGCTTTGTACCATAATTGGGGTTTGGACAAAAGAACGACACTTGTGGAAATTAGACTATGGGCTATTAATGGGCTTTATATTTGTTTAACTAAATGAAAGTTTGTTAATGTTAATATAAAGATTTACAATTGGGCGTCCCTATAAATTACCATATACACTCGATCGGACACGATGGGCGGGGTATTTATATGTACGAATAATCGTTCATTTAACCGGACACGGGAATGGATTAATAGCCACTAGAATAATTAAAACAGGGGTGAAATTACATTCAAGGGTAATTGGTGTAATTGTTAACAAAGTAGTAAAACCTTGGTTTACACGCAGTCGATAACCTGGTGTATTCATTAAACAAAGTATTAAAACCTTGTTACAATTCGAATCCCCAATTAGTTGGAATATTTAACTTCGGGTATAATAATAATTTGTCAAGGACACTTGCAATTTATATTTATGACTGATGGACTGTTATGGACAAAAACCAGACGTACATATTGAATAATCCAGGACAAAGGACAATTAACCCAAGGGCATAAAACTAAAATCAACACGTCAAACATCATGATTACGGAAGTTTAAATAAGCATAATTCTTTTATTTCATATTTAATTTCCTTTATTTTATATTTAATTGCACTTCTAATTATCGCACTTTTATTATTTGTTATTTAATCGCACTTTTAATTATCGTACTTTTTAATTATCGCAATTTTATTTTATCGCATTTTTATTATTCGCAATTTCATTATCGTTATTTACTTTACGCTTTAATTTAAGTCTTGTATTTATTTTATATTTTACATTAGGTTTTAACTGCGACTAAAGTTTTAAAATTGACAAACCGGTCATTAAACGGTAAAAACCCCCCTTTATAATAATAATATTACTTATATATATATTTGTATTTTTATAAAAGTAAACTAATATAGCGTTGAGCTTTGTTTAAAGATTTCCCTGTGGAACGAACCGGACTTACTAAAAACTACACTACTGTACGATTAGGTACACTGCCTATAAGTGTTGTAGCAAGGTTTAAGTATATCCATTCTATAAATAAATAAATATCTTGTGTAAAATTGTATCGTATTTAATAGTTTTTCCTAGTAAAATATAAGCTATTTTATATACACCTCGCTTAACATCACCACCCGTTTATCAACCAACACACACAACTACTGAACTGTCAATTACATTCTTACTTGTTTAACACCTTAAATTGTTTTAAACCATAACTTTCTGATGCCTTCTTCACAACCCATTTAACATCTTCATTGTTATATCAACAAGCACCATTTATCATCATGACTATCACTATTCTATCAACTTTTTGCATTCTAAATTACCCACAACAGCAAGGTACCATTCGTGTATTTTTAGATATCCCAATCTAAAGAACACCATTTTGCTTAGCGACATTATTATCCAAACCCGAACAAACTACTTGCTTATTATTAACTCTACCTATAATCAACCTCTATAGTAATTAAAAAGTAAACATCTTTATTTACAACGATGTTGCCTAACAGCCTACGCTCCTAATTGCTAGGTTCATGTCATATTTCCATTATCTAGTAATCATAATTCTTATCTAGACATCATCATCATTTAATTAGCTATGGCCGTGATTGTTTGGAACTAGAAAAACACGCAGCATATTTATAATTATCATGCGTTTAATAATCCTATACACATTATGACCTCCTCCTTTACAGCTCACCACTAGCATCATAAAATGTTCAATAATCATAATATCATGTTACTGCATCAAAGGGACCCGTTGTGGCTCAAAGTGTGATCAAAAGTATGTTTAAAAACAATATGAAATGGTGATGGAAAGGGACTGCATGATGGCCAGCAAAAAAAAAATACATATATATTTTAAATACTCCTTGATTAGCTGGTACCCATCTACTCTAAACCCACTCAAGTGTTGACAACATGAATTGTAATCATCTCAATCATCTTATTGTAACCTCCACTAGATACATGATATATATTCCCAACTTGTTTACAACTAGTTTGAGAAGTCCTTCATTAGTCGCCATTTCATATCTAGTTCATAGTAAAAATTTTAGCAGACACTAGTGAGCTTGGTTGTTCACATCCAAAAAGAAAAGAGAAAAGGGAGAAAAAGAATATGAGAGAGAGAGGTGAAGTTGGGGTGAAATACCAGGTCGTAGGAGGCTATTTTGATGATCGTAGAGAATTGAGATGGTGTTCGTCTAGCAACAAAAGATAAAAATAGTAGCTGTAGAGGAGTGTTGTTCGATAGATAGTACTTCGGTTTAGTTGTGTTGTGATCATCGAGAAGTCACAAGGAGCAAATGGTTTAAATTTTTGGGTGTTGTGGTGGTGTTGTTTATCAAACGAAATCGAAACTTTTTCATGCAACAACATATAGTAACAAAAGGTGGTTGTTGTTGTGACTGTGGTGGTTGATGTAATTCATGGTGGTGGAAGCTCATGGTGGTGATGGGTGAAAGGTTGAAGTAAGAAGACAAAGTGATGGAGAAGAAGAGACTAAGGTAATGGTGATCGAAAACACAGAAGATTGAAGTTGTCATTCTCTATCACTCTATATATATATATGCATTATGTATATTATTTACAGAATTGAGGTAGTACAATTTACTATACCCTCTTTACAGTTCATATAATATGATTGTCGACGGAAGTATTCGAGTTAGAAGGATCAAACAAGAAAAATAAAGTAGATAGTGAAGTGTAACAGATTCGTACGCTTTAACTGTTATTGACAGCTAACAAATTCGATTGTAATTATTTTGTAGTGTTTAATTGAAATCGTCCAAGAATCTTGAGCAGGGGAAGGAAGGACAGTCGACATGTATAAAACGCAGACAGGGTTCTTCAAACAAGAAGAAGAAAACAAGAATAATAAATCAGATTATGACAGGTAACAAATTCGTACATTTTTCTGTTAATGATTTCTATTCAAATTTGTTTTATATCTGATTAATATCTAGCAATCTTCGTATCTTACTGAATTATAATATCTCATTTTGATTCTAACAAATTTTGTTCTTATTATTATTATGGATTGATTTTTATACCCGTGACCAGATTCAGAGACAGGAAGAATCGTTCGGGAAGGAGAAGATATAAGTAAAAGAAAAGGAACTGAAAAATAGATAGCGATTGGAAACTGAATTTGTTTTGTTCTTAAGATTGAATCTTTGGTTTGTACGAATTTGAGACACGAAAAACAAATTACACATTATAATTGTAATTTGAAACTGATTTTTATTCTGTGTTAATTGTATTATTAAATATAATAATACTGGTTCATATAATGTATCTGTATATTATCAGTATATATATATATATATATATATATATATATATATATATATATATATATATATATATATATCTGTATTTATTTTTTCATTACATTATATAATTTGTATTAACAAACAATTAGGTATATTAATAATAATAATAATAATAACATTAATAATATCCAAATAATACTTATAATAATAAGTGTAATGATTAAAGGTAATAGAAATAATGATAGTAATAATTTTAGAATAAAAATGATAATTTTTTATTAATAATAATGATATAACGAATTACATGTGTTAAATTTCATATATTATATATTGAACATAATAAAATAACTAATACTGATTTTTATATTAATAATATTAGTATGACAATTATATTTTAACTTGTAACTATATTTTATTATTTCCACTACTTATATATATATATATATATATATATATATATATATATATATATATATATATATATATATATATATATATATATATATATATTTATTTATTTATTTACAAACAATTGTTCGTGAATCGTCGGGAATAGTCGAAGGTCAAATGAATATATGAAACAGTTCAAAATTTTTGAGACTCAACATTACAGACTTTGTTTATCATGTCGAAATCATATAAAGATCAAGTTTAAATTTGATCGGAAATTTCCGGGTCGTCACAGATATGATATGTCAAAACATTGTATTCGTGTCTATGGTATCCTAAGATTGCATAATATATGTTAGAATACATGTATAATATAATATAAGTTAGTTAAGTTATGATTTGTATAAATTTGTTACAAATTTCACGTAGCTACAACAAGCAAAATTATTCAATCTTGTTTTACCCATAATTTCTTCGTTTTAAATCCGTTTTGAGTGATTCAAGTTGCTCTGGTTTCATATTGAACTTTAGTTTATGAATCTAAACAGAAAAAGTATAAGTTTATAGCCGAAAATACAGGTTGCAAGTCATTTTTGTAAAGGTAGTCATTTCAGTTGAAAGAACAACGTCTAGATGACCATTTTGGAAAACATACTTCCACTTTGAGTTTAACCATGATTTTTGGATATAGTTTCATGTTCATAATAAAAATCATTTTCCCAGAAGAATAGCTTTTAAATCAAAGTTTATCATAGTTTTTAATTATCAAACCCAAAACAGCCCGCGGTGTTACTACAACGGCGTATGTCCGGTTTTACGGTGTTTTTCGTGTTTCCAGGTTTTAAATCATTAAGTTAGCATATCATATAGATATAGAACATGTGTTTAGTTGATTTTAAAAGTCAAGTTAGAAGGATTAACTTTATTTGCGAACAAGTTTAAAATTAACTAACCTATGTTCTAGTGATTACATGTTCAAATCTTCGAATAAGATAGTTTTATATATATAAATCGAATGATGTTATGAATATCATTACTACCTCAAGTTTAGTAGGTAAACCTACTGGAAGTGACAAAAATTGATCTAGCTTAAAAGGATTCTTGGATGGCATGAAAGTTCTTGAAGTAGAATCATGACACGAAAACAAGCTCAAGTAAGATTATCACTCAAAATAAGATTGTTATAGTTATAGAAATTGAACCAAAGTTTGAATATGTATTACCTTGAATTATAAAGATATCTTACTGTAAATAAGAAAGATTTCTTGAGATTGGATGATCACTTGAAATGGATTAGAAAGCTTGGAAGTAGACTTGTAAACTTGAGAGTATTCTTAATTTTATGAAACTAGAACTTATAGAATTTATGAAGAACACTTAGAACTTGAAGATAGAACTTGAGAGAGATCAATTAGATGAAGAAAATTGAAGAATGAAAGTGTTTGTAGGTGTTTTTAGTCGTTGGTATATGGATTAGATATAAAGGATGTGTAAATTTGTTTTCATGTAAATAATTCATGAATGATTTATAATATTTTTTGTAATTTTGTGAGATATTTCATGCTAGTTGCCAAACGATGGTTCCCACATGTTTAATGACTCACATAGGCTGCTAAGGAGCTGATCATTGAAGTGTATATACCAATAGTATATACATCTAGAAGCTGTGTATTGTACGAGTACGAATACGGGTGCATACGAGTAGAATTGTTGATGAAAATGAATGAGGATGTAATTGTAAGCATTTTTGTTAAGTAGAAGTACTTTGATATGTGTCTTAAAGTCTTTCAAAAGTGTACAAATACATCTTAATACACTACATGTATATACATTTTAACTGAGTCGTTAAGTCATCGTTAGTCGTTACATGTAAGTGTTGTTTTGAAACCTGTAAGTTAACGATCTCATTTAATGTTGTTAACCTATTGTTTATTATATCTAATGAGATGTTAAATTATTACATTATAATGATATTATGATGTATGAATATATCTTAATATGATATATATACATTAAAATGTCGTTACAACGATAATCGTTACATATATGTCTCGTTTTGAAATCCTTAAGTTAGTAGTCTTCTTTTTACATATGTAGTTCATTGTTAACACACTTAATGATATACTTAATTATAATTTTATCATGTTAAACATAGTGTATCTATATCTTAATATGATTCATATGTATTTAGTAAGACGTTGTTATAACGATAATCGTTATATATATCGTTTCGAGTTTCTTAATTCAATAATCTCATTTTTATGTATATCACTCATTGTTAATACGCTTAGTAAGATACTTACTTATCATAATTTCATGTTAACCATGTATATGTCTATATATATAACATCATGTAGTTTTTACGAATTTGTAACGTTCATGAATCGCCGGTCAATTTGGGTTGTCAATTGTCTATATGAAACCTATTTCAATTAATCAAGTCTTAACAATTTTTGATTGCTTAACATGTTGGAAACATTTAATCATGTAAATATTAATTTTATTTAATATATATAAATATGGAAAAGTTCGGGTCACTACAGTACTACCTACTTGATATTGATGATTCTGATCTCACTCAATCTGTATCAGTTACAAAACCCACTGAAACCATTTTGGTGCCGACTGAGTCGCCGCCATTCCCTCGATAGTTACAGTCCCCCCAACATAACCTTTAAAAACAAAAGCAACCTATTTCACCACCACGACCTGTTTTGCGTGGTTCTGGGTCTAACAAAAAGAACAAAATAACGTACCGGATCCCTGGACCCGCTGGTATTTTCTAAGATGCGTATGAACTTCGAAATAATGAGAATAACGTTGTGGATGACATGTCTACGCAAGATTTTGTAAGGGAAATAATAAACAGACCTGAAGTGGATGATTCATTTACTCTGGATCTGTGGCTTCGCGCGATGGAGTTTGCATATCCGTACGGAGGTAAACAAAAAAATTGTATACTCATTTTTGAAACCATGAGCCAATAGTGTATGTGTATTGTTGTAACTGCATGTAGATCTGATATAGCAAGCATTCTGAAGCAGCGTAGATTTTTACCAGCTGATCAAGTTATTGGTGTCGTTAAGACTTGTGAGAAAAATAGAGTCGGTGATCTGTATATAATGCTGAAAGTGAATTTACATCACTAACTCATGTATATTTTCATAATTGTATTGCTTTCACTAAAACAGGTTAATGTAAGTTTTCATTTATGTTTAATAGGACACTACGGGTACTATTCGAGGAACAGTTCATAGCAAGATCATTGATGGTGTTCATGGGAGGTATGAAGGTGTCAAAGGCATACGTGAGGGAGCTGTTTTGGTGCTACAAAATTGTTCTATCTTTTGCCCTAGTGTTAAGGTTAAAATCCTTAACATTACACGCAAGGCGTTAATAAAGGTGTTATTTAAAGACGGTGGATCTACGTAGAGAATTGTGTTGATTGTTTTCTTTTGATTCGGGTGTTATTGTTTAAAATAAACTATTGTTATTGCTGTTTTAAATAATCTATTGTTATTTGTTGTTATTGTTTTTTAAAATAAAGTATTGTTATTTTTGTTTAAAAATGATAGTAAATGTAAATCAGAAACGCAAGATATATTTAAACAAGTCCAAAAGATAAACATTACAACGAATATAAATAAAGACAACTAATCAATGACCACGGCGTCCCCCACGTATATATCGTAGGTGATGACCAGTTCCACACCTTGTTGGTACAGATTGCCTTAGACTCCTCCGCGGTACTTGTTCCCGGTTTTCACCATCACCTACTGTTAAATCCTCGACAAGCTCATCCTCAAGTTGATAATCAGATACACTCACGTCAAGAGGGCTTCGAGAGGATGAGCCACCTACATATGTTTATTGGGGGGTCCGAGAGGAAGATCCATGATGTGTTTCTTGAGGGGTCCGAGAGGATGATCCATGATGTGTGTTCAACGGGGTGTTGTATATGTTTTGAGGGGTATTGAAGAATGACTAATGGGTATTGTTGACGTTTTGATAGGTATTTTAGGTGTTTCGAGGGGTACTGTATCTGTCATGAGGGTTATGATATGTTTGGCGAGGATCCTGATAATGCGTCTGATCACCATAATCATTAGCCGGGAACTCGAAGTTTTGTAACAGATAGAATTCAAATAGAGCTCCTGGCTGATTATGATGCGCGTTGATATGGCCGAAACGGACGGTTTTATTCGTGCGGTGTCGTTAGGCCGCATGACGTCTAATTCGGTTGATCAAGTTAGTACGCAGTGGTTTTGTTTATTTATATTTTGCGGGGCCTAAATTTACTTTTACTTTCTAAGGTGTAGAAGGTGTAAGTTAACCTAGTGTCATATTTTTTTGCTGATTAACGAATTGAAGATCAAGTAGATAATTTTCTTTTAGTTAAATTACCTAGATGAAAGATAGTAGTTGATTTTAGCTAAAAGTCCTAAATGTAGAAAAGTAAATAAAGTGGAAGGATATCCGGAGTATGCAGATCAGGGAAATGTTGACCAAGATATCAGTATTGGGTTAGGGAAAGATAATTATGCTTATGTTAAGACTATGCTTGGAATAATGTAGATCTGGTTAGATGAGCCAATTACACAGACCTACTTGTCTCTGAACTCTCAGAGTTCTCTTTGAGCAGTGAGAAGTATGTCACTTGGTCGTATAATTGAAAAGTAACAATACCTCGGAGGTTATCCTTAGTAAAGCACTAGTTTGTTAGTGAGTTAAGCTCTAATCCTAACCCTTGTTATCAGTTTAGGTAACTGAATAACAACGTTCCATGTTGATTGAACACTGATCACAAATGGAAGGAGTCTGTTGGTTTAAGTTGGCAAAACCTTAAATGAAAACTAACAACCATTCCATCATACTAATGAGACCATAACAATTCAAGCATTATACAGCATCACTATTAACTGGTATTAAAGCAGATAGAAACCTAATGAATACCAAACTAGATCTTAACAGCTCCTAAGAGGTCTCTTTGGAACAGTCAATAGGCATACTAGGTCATTCATGTCTCAATTCCTAAGTTCCGTCTCCTAAAAGCGCATTAGATGCCTCTCGGGAACTTCGGCCATACCGAGTTCATAGAATCTTCAGATACAGTATAACCATGGGTCTTAATCCTATGAAGTAACTAATTTCATATAGGTGGATAAGTCCTGATCACAACCTAGGCTGATCAATCCCTAAGATGCTAGCATACAAATCTATCAGACTTCCTAGTTCAGCATTATAATAGTAATCGTACTAAATTAACATAATTACGCTAACCCAAACTTCTATCATGGTAACATACAGATTAATTAAGCTATCATGGTAATATCAGAACGCATTATTAAACATAAAAAGTAAGAACACATGTTTAATACAAAAGACAAGCGTTTCGGATAAAAACCTGAAAAGGCCGAAGAAATCTGCCCGAGATCGCAGGGACTCGCCGGGATATCCTCCGAAAAATAAAAGCTTAGCTAACTACTACTAAAAACTAACTAAAAGCTTGAAAATATGAAATGAATTACAATTTGAGTGTGTGTTGAAATGGATGGAGAAGGCCCTTTAAATAGACTTGATTTTTGCCTGCAAACGGCTAGCAGGCCGTTTGGCAACCCGTTTGGCAGGCCGTTTGGCCAGCCCGTTTGCTGAGGCAGGCCGTTTGCTTGGCCCATTTGCTGAACCCGTATGGCAGGCCGTTTCTGAGCCTGGAAAGCCATTTGGCAGGCCGTTTGGCTTGCCAGGTCAGCCTGATTTCCTGGATCGTAACTTGTTTTCTTGTCTTTCACCGTTTTCGCTCTAGATTCTTCGTTTTAGCTCCGTTTTACTTGATTCTACTTGCATCGCCTTTGTAATTACTTAATCTACAAAATCAAGCGACAAAGCGATTATTTTTGCGATAAAGTTTGGAACTTTATGGTTTTTAGGGCTCTATATTGGGGGTAAAAACGTGACTTTTTGCCCGATATCAAATACCCCACACTTAGCTTTGCCTGTCCTCAAGCAAAAAGCAAGAATATAAGGATCTTTCTAATCGACTCTCCCTTGCCCCACCCGTAGATCTTTTTATTATGCCTTCATCAGAAGTCGGCACATCTTTCAAAAGTATTAGAAAAAGTTTCGAGCTTCGATGGTTTGGTCATTAGATTTCAATTGCGTCCATAGTGAAAAAGGCGTACTTTCCAACTCTCAGATGTAGAGTATACATGACCTGGCTCCTCACTAGCGGATCACTCGTATCACTCAAGTGTTTAGGGTGTCCTATTCTAACTGTATTATCGCTCAGAAACCAGTTGTGTATCAGTTCTTATCATGGGCTTGGTAAAGCATCGATATCTCCACCGATTAAGTGAGGACGGTACTGATCTTCTTCCTAGGCATTCTTTCAAGAGGAAGACGGGTTATAGGGTTTCGAAATTTTATGGATGGGTGAAAGGTATCCAGAACTTTTGACTTTTGAGAGAATTGATAGATTTTGATTCTTCAGAGTATCCATTTTGGATAGAGAATGGCCTAGAATTTCGTAAAAGTTTTCTTCGAAAGAGGCGGATTTTGCTAAGACTTTGTCTAGAATTTTCTTTTGCTCTTACAGCTTTCTTCTTCAGGGCATCTTCTCGGGTTTTTCTTTGCCTTATTCATAGAGACTTTGCTTTTTCATAATCAAACTTTTTTTTTTTCCGCATACCCTTTCTTCATAACTTTTGTCTTTTGTTCCTGGTGCCGAGAGAGGAAGTGATAATCCACTGAAAATAGGTCTTTGACCTATCAAAAACAATCAGGGGTTCGGAATCTTTCAACAAGTGCTTTTAAAGCGAATTTAATCGATCTATCTCTTTATTAATCTCTGGATCTTTTGATGAATGGAAAGGGGAGTGAATGGTAAATGGTGTATTTTGGGAGTGAATTTGGGGTGAATATTTCTGATTCATCAACTCTTTATGTGAGTTGGACGATTTAAATTGCGTGGAGTGGAAACGAAAACGGGTGGCTTTTTGTCTTCTATTCAGAATGATTTCGGAAGGAGTATCGCACCTGCACCACGTATGGAACTCACTAACCATTGGTCTTGAAACGTATGTCTGAATCAAGTTCTAACTTGAACCGTACACCGGCACGCTCATCAAATGAAATAACAAAGTACTGTAGATTTGATGGGTCATACAGATACTTTGGGTCCAAGATTCCTTACCTATTGGAGAGTAGGGGTCGTGCTTGATCATGCGTAGCCTTTTACATATTTTCTTAAAAGAAATCTTTTGACACAAAACATAAGTTTCAGCTTAATCGTTCCGTTCTAATAAATGTTCCGAAAACCAATTTCTAGCAATTTTATTAGATCTTTTGGGCAAAAACAAGGTAAGAATTTTTCAAAATTACCCAATATCCATTGCTTAATTACTTTTGGACAAAAGAATTTTTTAAAACTTGGCGTTTTGGTTACTTGACCTTTAAAACTTCTACCCATTACCTCACACTTAGAAGAACATTGTCCCTAATGTTCTCTAGAAATAATATTCTAATACTTTATAAATTAAGGACATTGACTTCTAAATTCTAAGTTAGTTGCGGGGGTTACCCCACACTTAGAAATTTTAGTGCGTTATAATTGAAATAGGTTTGAGGAAGGATTACTTCCCTATGGTCGTGTTACTTTCCTAGTGCTGGGCCTTCCTACGATCAATCTCATAGGGACCGGTCTGCATGAAGAACAAAAAAGAGAAAGACATCATTTCTAATATATATATATATATATATATATATATATATATATATATATATATATATATATATATATATATATATATATATATATATATATATATATATATATATATATATATATATATATATATATATATATATATAACTTTTTAGTACAATGCTTCAAAGTAAACTAAAGTAGAATAAAGTAGTCTATGGGATACTATCCTGGTTAATGTGTTGAGTCGGCTCTGCAAAGTATCCGAAGATCTCATCATCATCCTCTAGTCTTGGCAAGTACTCGAGAGGTTGCCCTATATCCAACTCAGGGCCTAGTAATGAATCCAGACATAGAACTCCAGGTGAGATAGGCTCGAGAAAGGCTCCTCGTCAGGTATGCTCCCGGTGATCTCAAATGCCTGGGCCGTTGGTGGCTCAACTGATATGGGAATAGTGACAAGGTGACAACCCTCAGGTAGCTCAGTGACTGGAACTGGCTAGGTGATTGGAGCAGGAGGCGTGATGGAAATAGGAGTAGCATGTGTAGGCATGGCAGCTGAGGCAACTGAGTCAACTGAGGCCGGTGTGGAACGTCTGGGCGTAGCTTGTCGTGTCGGCTGAACACGGCGCGCTAGCCTAAATGAAGACGGACCCAGAGTACTGCGTGGCATCCCCTCACGCTGGAGGTATGCTCTAAGAGCTCGGTAGAGCCTCTGATGATCTCTGAGTAGTGCCCATGCAACATCAGGGTCACTTAAAGTGGCTCCATAGTGTATCACTGTCTGTGGCTCATGCGTCTCTGGAAACTATGTGTGCTCTGCTGGTCTCCTGGCTAAACGTCTAGATAGTCGAACGGGAGGAGCTGGAGGTGCTGTGCCGATATCCTCCTCAACACTCTCCAATATCAATCGCCTTGGGCCTAATTGCCCTGTTGATGGCCTGTTCTGATCAGCACTGCTTCCGGAGTCCTCCTCCTGCGAACTGGGATGTAAACTGAAGCTCCTGAATTTGGCATTTTTGCCTGAACACATTTAACAATCTTGTAAGTACTAAGCACAAGTATGGCGCTTAGTTATTAGTAGACAGAGATAATATCTTAAGACTAAAAATAATTGAAATGAAAATAATAAGTAATAAAAAGGATAAGCAAGGGGTGCCTCCTAAGAGCGCTTTGTTTATCAAGTCATTACAGCTCGACTTTTCCTTGTCAAATCTTCAGAATGGATCAAAGGAGAAGAGGTGCTCCTCCTTATCGTGGTCTTCTAGATAAGATTTTAACCGGTGGCTGTTGACTTTGAAGTTACCAGTAGGTCCTTCCAATTCCACGGCTCCGTGTGGAAAAACATGTACAACTTTGTATGGGCCACTCCATCTTGATCTAAATTTTCCAGCGAACTTCTTGAACCGAGAATTGAAGAGCAGAACTTTATCTCCAGGGGCGAAATTTGTAGGGATTAATTTTGTGTCATGCGTAAGCTTTGTTCATTCCTTGTAGATGTATGACGTTTCATATGCTTGGTCTTTTAATTCGGCGAGTTCGTTCATTTGCATTTTCCGATGTTTTGCGGTAGCTGAGGGATCGAGGTTGCAGGTCTTCAGCGCCCAGAGAGCTTTATATTCAAGTTCCAGCGGAAGGTGACAGGCTTTTCCATAGATCATGCGGTAGGGTGTAGTTCCTAGAGGATTCTTGTAAGCAGTCCGGAATGCCCACAGAGCATCATCTAGTTTCTCGGCCCATTTATTTCCATGATGGCCGACAGTTCGTTCTAAGATTCTTTTTAGTGCTCTGTTCGTGACCTCTGCTTGTCCGTTGGTCTGCGGATGATAGGCAGTGGACATTTTGTGGGTAACTCCGTACTGTTGCATCACTTTCATAAACTGAGTGTTACAAAAGTGTGTGCCTCTATCACTTATTATAGCACGGGGAGCTCCAAATCTACACAAGAGTCTCTTCAGGAAGTTGGTGACGACTTTGGCATCATTAGTTGGAAATGCTTGGGCTTCGACCCATCTGGAGACGTAATCTACTGCTACGAGGACATATTCTTTCCCATTAGACTTTGGGAATGGGCCCATGAAGTCTAATCCCCATATATCGAAGATCTCTCAAGCTTGGATATTAGTTCGAGGCATCTCATTATTCATAGAAATAATACCTTGCCTTTGGCATGCGTCGTTACAAGCTCTTACACATCTCGGAATATAGACGGCCAATAGAATCCTGATTCGTAGACTTTTTGTGCGGTTAAATTTGCTCCATGATGACCTCCAGTTGGTCCATGGTGACATTGGTGAAGGATCCCTGCTGCTTGTTTCTCATCTACGCACCTCCTGATTATCTGATCAGGGCAAATTCTAAACAGGTAAGGGTCTTCCCAGTAGTATTACTTGGCATCCCTGAAGAACTTCCTTCTTCGGGAGGTACTCATTCCTTTCTGTACTACTCCGGCAACTAGGTAGTTGTCCATGTCAGCATACCAAAGAGTGTCGGTAAATTGTGATCCTATGTGAGTTAGTTCTAAACTCATAAGCTGTTCTTCTAGAAATTTGTCTCTGATATCTTGTTCAGCAAGTTGTTCCATCGCTGGGTTCTCCAAACGACTAAGATGATCTGGTGCGACGTTCTCTGCTCCTTTCTTATCTTCAATTTCAATATCGAATTCTTGTAGGAGTAAGATCCATCATAGGAGTCTTGGTTTTGCGTCTTGCTTAATGAATAGATATTTGAGGGCTGAGTGATCTGTGTAAACCGTAGTTTTGGACAGGATGAGATATGAACGGAATTTATCGAAGGCGAATACTACGGCTAGTAGCTCCTTTTCCGTGGTAGTGTAATTCTCTTGAGCTCCGGTTAAGGTTTAACTTGCATAATAGATTGGATGAAAGTGTTTATCTACCCGTTGTCCAAGCACAGATCCAACTGCGAAGTCACTCGCATCACACATGATTTCAAAGGGTAGACTCCAATCAGGAGCAATCATGATAGGCGCATGTGTTAGCTGTTCCTTCAGATAGTTGAATGCTTTTCGACATTCTTCATTGAAGACAAACAGGACTAACTTTCCTAGGAGATGAGTGAGAGGTCGTGTGACCTTTGAAAAATCCTTAATGAAGCATCGGTAGAAACCGGCGTGTCCTAGGAAACTCCTTACCGTACTTACTGTGGTAGGTTCTGGAAGCTTAGTAATGGTCTCAATCTTAGCCTTATCAACTTCTATTCCTGCTTTTGAAATCTTATGTCCTAAAACTATCCCTTCTTTTACCATGAAGTGACATTTCTCCCAATTCAGAACTAAATTTGATTCTTCACACCGGGTGAGCATCTTGTCAAGGTTAGAAAGGCACGAATCAAAGGTACTACCAAAGATTGAGAAGTCGTCCATGAAGACTTCCATACAACGTTCAATCATATCGTGGAATATTGCTACCATGCATCACTGGAATGTAGCTGGTGCATTGCATAGCCCAAAGGGCATGCGTCGATAGGCAAATGTTCCATAAGGACAGGTAAAGGTTGTTTTTCTTGGTCCTTTGGATCGAGGGGAATTTGAAAGTAGCCGGAAAAACCGTCAAGGAAACAGTAGAATTCATTTCCTGATAGACGTTCCAACATTTGATCGATGAAAGGTAATGGAAAATGATTTTTCTGGGTTGCATCATTTAGTTTACGATTGTATATGCAAACCCTCCAAATGGTTACTTCCCGAGTTGGAATAAGTTCATTATTCTCATTTTAAATTACGGTTGTCCCTCCCTTTTTGGGTACCACTTGAACAGGACTAACCCATGGTGAATCTAAAATAGGATAGATTAGACCGGCATCCAGAAGTTTGATTACTTATTTCTTGACAACTTCTAGAATTGTAGGATTGACCCTTCTTTGCCTCTGAACTGATGGTTTGAAATCGTCTTCCATAAAGATCTTATGAGTGCAATAATTGGGTCTGATTCCTTTTATGTCGGAAATCTTCCAAGCAATTGCCTTCTTATGAGATTTCAAAACTTGAATCAATTTTGCCTTCTCTTGTGGCATGAGGTCTTTTGAGATGATTACAGGGAGTTGTGACTCTCCTTCTAAGAATGCATACTCCAGATTGTCGGGTAACTTCTTCAATTCCAATTCTGGAAGCTCCTCGATAGATGGCTTCATTCTTGCTATCTGCGCTCTGTCTAACGAGTCATACCTCTCTTGGAATTCTGATTCTTCATCATTAGTAGCGGTCACTGATGCTATCTGTTCTTCATTTCTGGAAATTGTCCTTCTTAATGCTTCCTCTTCAGAAACGTCTTCTTTAGTTTCGAAGGTTGGTTTGGGAGACTCCTCACAGTCATGTTCCCGATATACTGGAATGAAATCTGTTTCTTCATTCGGTCTTCTCCTTAGTAGAGGTAAAGAAATGCCTTGTCCTAGCGGTGCTATTTGAATAGTCTTGTCAAGGAAGTTACTTTCAAAGAGGGGAGATATGTGTTGACTAAGGTCTATGGCTGAATGGTTGTCGAGATTTCCTTTAGGAGGTGTAAAGAACAGATCCTTAGAAATTTGATCTTGACTACATATAGCCATAGTCTCTTTCAGGTATTCGTTGACAAGTTCTTGAAAAGAATCAGAGAGATTGATATCTTCTTCTTTAGGATGGTTCATGAGGTGATCAACATTGAATGTGATTTCTTCTCCTCCAACCCTTAGTTTCAATGATTTCTCGTGAACTTCAATTACGGCCTTGGCAGTAACTAGGAATGGTTTGCCAAGAATGAGTGGGACCTTCGTGTCTTCCTCAATATCCATAATGACTAAATTAACAGGAAACGCGAACTTATTCACTCTAACTAGGACATCCTCAGCTATTCCCCGAGGAATCTTAACTAATCTGTCCGCGAGTTGGATAGTCATTCTGGTGGGCCTTAAGTCCTTTAATCCTAGTTTTTTGAATAACGAATAGGGCATTAGGTTTACACTGGCTCCTAAGTCTGCTAACGCATTGCTAATTTGGACATCTTGCAGGTAGCAAGGTACCGTAAATCTTCCTGTATCTCCTAACTTAGGGGGAATTCCATGTTGTAGCACTAATGAGCATTCTTCAGTTAAGGGAAAGCTAACTATCTCTCTTAATCTCTCTTTGTTTGAAAGTAATTCTTTAAAAAATTTAGTGCAGTTTGGCATTTCTACTAAAGCATCTGCTAGTCGCACATTCAAATGCAAATTCTTAATAATATCCCAATACTTAGCGAATTGCGATTAGTTTTTTTTCCTTCCTAAGCCTACCTGGGAAAGGTATGCGGGCGCGTGGAATAATTTCTGGGGTCTTAGGAGAGATAGGTTCCGGTGAATTGACAATTGGGTCAATTGGCACAGGTTCCTTATCGAAAAAATCTTGTATGGGTATATTAACAGTTGTTTCCTTTCCTCCTCTAGTAATTACTAGGGCATCAAACTCACTACTCTCTAATTCAGCTTTAGCGGTTAAACGTTTAAATGTAAGCTGAAAATTTATGACTAACTCTTCAAAAGTCTTTATCAAGGTATCAAATTTTTTCTGGCATTCTATGACTTGAAGGTTTATTGTGTACTGCTTTTTCATAAATTTAACTAAAGCTTCTTTAGAGAGGGTGGCAGGTTTGTGCAGCGGGAGGAGTATATTAAAGTCCAAGCTATTCTGATGTTTATATGCCCATCTAGGGTAAGGATACCTTAGATTGGTTCTAGTAGCATCGGTACTTTTAGGATTTGATAAATCTTGAAGAGTGAGGGTGAGATCTTATAACCTGGTTTCTAGCATTTGTACCGTATGAGCGAAGACGTCATCCTTCTCAACAGCTTCATTGTTCCAATCCTCCTGCTGTGCAGCTATTGTGTCCAAGAGATCCCATGCTTCGTCTGCTGTTCGGGACATGAAATTGCCTTGTGAGGCCATGTCTAGGAGAGACTTATCATCCTTGGTCAAACCATTGTAAAGCGTGCAGATTATGTTTGACGACCCGAAAAATTTCGACTAATTTTAAACCAAACTTTCGATATGATTTAATATTTTTGACACGATAAGAAAAGTCTGTTAGGTTGAGTCTCAAAATTTTTGAACCATTTTCCTGCATTCATTTAACTTTCGACTGTTCCCGACGATTCACGAACAATTGTGTGTAAACTGATATGTATATATATATATATATATATATATATATATATATATATATATATATATATATATATATATATATATAGAAACATAAAGAAGTATTTATAATAATGTAAATAATAAAATGTAAACTTAATTATCAGAATTTAAAAATATAAAATAATATACAGAGTAATGAAGTTGCTATTAAAATATATATATATATATATATAGATATATATATATATATAGATATATATATATATATATATATATATATATATATATATATATATATATATATATATATATATGGTTACTATACATAATTAATATTATATGTATATTGTAATGTATGAATATCGAATATTCAATATATGTTAAATATAATTAGTAAATGTTACATAATTAATAAATTGCAATATTAATATATGTAATTACAAATTAAAATATAGTTATTACGTTCATCAAAATAAATAATAATATCAGTATTATTAATAAATATAAAGTTTGATAAATGTAAATTGTTACATTATTATTATTATTATTACTTTTATAAATATTATAATTATCATTAAAAATCATAATTTTTATTATTAATATTATCATATTATTATCATTTATTATTATTAGAATCCTCATCAAAAATATTATTAGTAGTAATATCATTATTAATAATTATTCTTATTATTATTATTAATATATTTATTAATTTAAAATAAATAAATTAAAAAGGTAAACAAATTGTACGAATCCGTTAGCCATCTAAATCAACTTTTATTTTTTTCTGTTGTCTGTAATCAAATGAATCTGAATCCATTTTTCCATCACTTTCAAAATTTTGTTTCCTGTCTTTAATATTATTACATGTCAGAGATTATTCCACAATACAGATGAAATCAGTTTAACAGCAATTGCAGCTTTTATATTACATCAATTGCAGCTTTTATATTTTTATATTCTGTGCCCTGATAGAAATCTTGTCGAATCCAATATCTCCACTACAAATAACCATCTATCAAATCTTGTTACTGTATCCATGATATACTTATACTCTATAAGATTCATTACTACAATTCTATGAAAAAGAAATCAAACAGACAGATACAAAAGTTGTTAGATATTAAACAGAGGAAGAATCGAATTCAGTTAGGCATCAACATCAATTTTCTTATTTACCTGTCCTTCTTGTCTGATAAGAATAAACACGTCGAATTCAATCGCATATACAAAACAAAATTTGTTAGAAATAAATATCAAATAAGTGTACGAATTTGTTACCAGTCATATTCAACTTGTATATATATATATTTTTTTATCTGTACCCGATTGATTCTTCTGTCGACCCAATCAAAGCTACGAAACAAACTGTAATCGAATCTTGTGATGTATATATCTTACGAATCTGTTACATTTCTATTTCTGCTTTATATATTTTTGTTTGTTACTCCTGGCTCGAATACTTCTGTCAACCTTCTCAATCTTCTTTTATTTTGTTGGTATCTCTTCGGATTGATTCTTCATGTCGACACCTCTCAACATATATATATATATATATATATATATATATATATATATATATATATATATATATATATATATATATATATATATATATATATATATATATATATATATATATATATATATATCAATCAACATTATATATATTAGGAAGTTATGATACAAGCATTCACACAACCATACCCTTATTTCTCACTCGACCATTAAACATCATCACCTTCTATTTTTCTGTTTCGAATTTACACCAACACCATCTTTGTTTTCCTTCTTGTTCCTGTAGACCCATTTATTGCTACTATATCGTTATTATTGTTGCACCATGTAGATGATGATACAAGTTGAATACGCCACCTCCCTTACTCTTCAAACAATCACCTAAATCAAAACCGTTGCTACAAAGTATTAGTTTCTGTTTCTTACAACCACCACCCTAAGTATTGGAACACATATATCGATTTTGTTTTCATTGACATCTGTAACCGAGACCAAACCCATTCTTCTTCGTGAACACTCCATCACCACCTTTATCTCTCTCCTCTCTCTCTATACTCTCTATATTTTTTTTCCTCGTGAACACCATTGATACAACCCACCACCTTCGGCTCATCTCTTTCATCAAACATTAAACCACCCACTCCGCCACCTCCTTCTTCTTCTTCTTTGAAAACATATCGTAAATTACTGCAGCTACTATCCCTTGTGTCACCCAAATTCCACCCCACTGCCATTGATATTTTTTTTCTATTTTCTATACGAAGAGTGTTAATACAACGATTGCTAGTCCTTCTTCTATTAATATAAGGCGGTGATGATTAATGATAGTGGATAATCATTAACAATAATGGTGAACGGGATTTAGTGATTCAAATACCCCACTTCACCCACAATATTATAAAATGTGGCCGATATATTTATCCTGCTTACTGACCGTTTAGAAAGTAATGATAAAAAAATGTGAGTGCTGTTTAACAAGTGGTTATGCATAAAGTTTGATTATACACTGAAATGTTTGGACTGATTATCTGAACTTTTATAACAAAGAAAACCCCTCCATGTTTTTATCTTCTAAATTGGCCGAATTACTTGGGCAATGACCTGCTACGATTATGTATCGGGTTATTGTTGGATCATTTAGAATGGGGTCCTTTTAACATTGATGGGCTGCTATGATATCATTGGGCCGAGATCCATTTGAATTTTCAGTTGGGCCGTAGACTAGTGTTTCTATTTGGGCCTTATGCTTCTGTTTTTATTCTTGGGCCGAATTATACATATATTAGTGACGGTTAGAGATGTTACGAGTGTGATAACGATTTGATTATGACTCACGATCGAAGATGATGATTTTAGTGATGGCATGTTATATGATGATGATGGTTAGATTGTTAAGGTGATGGCGATATAGATAATAATTTTGATCATACACAATGACAAAACAATATTCGATGATGAAGGGGTGACGTGATGATCATTATGAGATGATCATGATGTTAATCTAATGAAGATAACATTCATAAGATAATGATGGTGAAATTGATACAATAATAAGGAGCGATTATGATGAAGATAATGATAACGATGACGATATACGATAATGATACATGATGGTATAAATCTTATCATTATTATTATTATTATTATTATTATTATTATTATTATTATTATTATTATTATTATTATTATTATTATTATTATTATTATTATTATTATTATTATTAGTATTATTATTATTATCATATCATTATTAGGAATATAAGTATTATTATTATTATTACTAGATAAATATTATTATTATTATCATCTTTATTATTATTATTTTAATTATTATTATCAATATTATTATCATTATAAGTATTATTATTTTTAGTATCATAATTATTATTATTATCATTATTAAGTATATTTACTAATATTATTATTATTATAAAATAATACAACTTTTTATTTATTATTATTAATATTATTTTATCAAATGATTTTTGATTATATAACACTATAACTAATACATATAATATATGTATATTAACATTTTATTATAAATACTACTTATTTAGTTAAAGTACATAAAATAGAAATATTCAAATTCGTTATTAATGAAACATATAATGTATTCAAATAATAATTATATCATTAATAATATATAAATTTGTTCGATTACAATTATATGTGTTAATATATACATAAATGATATAGGTTCGTGAATCCGAGGCCAACCCTACATTGTTCCGTTCCGTCGTATGCATATTTTTACTACAAAATATCGTATCGTGAGTTCATTTGCTCCCTTTTACTCTTTACATTTTTGGGACTGAGAATACATGCGCTGTTTTTATAACGGTTTTATTAAATGATTTTGAAATATATTTTTGGACTGAGAATACATGAGATGCTTTTATAAATGTTTGACAAGATAGACACAAGCAAAACATTCCTCGAATGAATTACTATACAGACTGAAGTTCTGTGGATTATTATTGAATTAGTTGGACGTTATAATTGCCACTAATTGTTGTGAATATTTCCCCTGATTATTATTGCTTGGTAACCTAAGAATTAGAAAACGGGTATGGCCCTAATTCACACGAATCCTAAAGGTAGCTACCGGGTTTAACACCCCCACCCAGAATGTTCACTAGACGGAAGAGCTAGTGGGCGTGGTGTTTAGTACTTCGAAGTTTATATATTATACAGACGAGATGTTCTATTTTGGGGATATTATTGATGCGCATTATATGTTAAGGTCGGTTACCAAGCTAAGCAACGAAAGCAATGTGAATGTTATGTATCGAGAGAATGACTTTATACACAGGTTATGTGTGTGATATTTTGTACACGAGATAAGTGTACGGTTATAAAGAATTGTTGAAAAATGATTTCGTACACGAGATATGTGTACTGTATTTAAAAGAATTCTCATGTACATTACAGGTCGGTATAGGATTCGGGCCCATTTGTACCATGTATCTTTTA
The DNA here is from genome assembly GCF_046630445.1 of Rutidosis leptorrhynchoides. Classification (NCBI taxonomy): domain Eukaryota; kingdom Viridiplantae; phylum Streptophyta; class Magnoliopsida; order Asterales; family Asteraceae; genus Rutidosis; species Rutidosis leptorrhynchoides. Next base: position 66,602,975 of record NC_092341.1, on the reverse strand, counting down.
AATCTTGTGGTCTATCAAAATTACAGAATTTTATTGTTTTATGATAAACCTATGAACTCACCAACCTTTTGGTTGACACTTTAAAGCATGTTTATTCTCAGGTATTAAAGAAATCTTCCGCTGTGCATTTGCTCATTTTAGAGATATTACATGGAGTCGTTCATGGCATGTAGAGGGCGGAACCTCGCAATGGGACCATCTGTGGAAGACTTCGTCTAGGTGGATTAGGACGGGTCGTTATAGGTGGTATCAGAGCGGTGCTCTTAGCGAACTAGGTCTTGCATTAGTGAATCTGGACTTCGACCTAGTAGTTGTTTGGATACATTAATAAGTCTAGACTTGGACCTTGTCTGCATGTCAAAAGTTTTCATATCATTCTTTGTCGAAAAATATCTACTTATCATTTCCAGTCTTGACGCGTCTTATTGCAATTATTGCATAGATGGTGTACAGACGATTTCATATTCCATCACATTAGACCTTGTCTGACACGTTTCCTTAATTCTCTCCATAATCTACGGGATCTTCTGTACTATATATAGGTATTCTATGTAATTAGAATATCATCCGATATCCGAAAATCATTTCATATCGAAAATCCTTTATCTAACCGTGCAAGATGAATTCTGCAACCAGTTCAAGTTCCTCGGATTCCGACAGCTATTCCGATATGGATTTCAACTCGAGCTCAGAAAGCAGTGTAACCGGAAGGGATCAACCAATCAGCCATCATCAAATTTGGATGAATTGGGGTTGAGTTCGTAGTCGACTAAATCAATGGGACGAAAAGAAGGCAATCCTTTCCACTCACCAAATTTCCCACTCGGCGAAGAACCTGAAGCACTTACCGGCGAACCAGTCCGGAACACCATTTTCTCCCTCATTTCCAGGATATCTCGCAACGATTATATAATATCTATAATTCTAAACCTTATTCATCTGCTCGTTCTGACCGACAATCATCCCGGAATAATGGAAGAAGTCAACGAACTTCGCGCTCGAGTAATCAATTTGGAGAATATGGTGCAAAATTTACCAGCTTCAGCAACATCATCAGCACCAACAGTACCACCAACATCAACACCCGTACCACCAACAACCCAAGTTTCAACATCACACGCTTCAACATCACAACCTAGACCTCAAACCTAATCATCATTCTACCTATCGTTCTACGTCATTTATCTTCGTTCTACCTGACGATTATGTAATTTCTAATATTTTAGAAATAATGTACTCTAGTTCTAACCGTAAATCAGATGTTTAATATCATATTAACTCATTAAATCCACGATTACATCTGAAGAAAATATATATATATATATATATATATATATATATATATATATATATATATATATATATATATATATATATATATATATATATATAAGTATATTTTCATAAAGATTGTAATTAAAAATTCTTTTGTACAAACTGTTAATGGTGAAAATATTTTAACAGGTAGGAAATACTCGATGAATATTTAGATTTCACATTAATGTGTTACACTGTACATTCTTCACTCCAGATTCAGCAGTCATTAACAATACTGCCCAAATCCACACATATACGTATCCGTTCATCCACGAATAACCATTTTCATTCAAATTCAATTTCATATTCGGATTTTGACTTATCAAAATCCAAAATCAAGACTTGACAAATAGCATAATAAAGAAAATAATGGACAAAATAAAATTGATTAGTAACTAATTAATTAATTACGTAAAAAAAATTTTCTTCTGATCTTAAATATTTTAAATTCTAAGATTATATATTGGACTACTAACCTTGGACAATTAAACAGTATTAAAAGAGTAGGAAATATTAATTACAACATTTTGACTTAAAATATCGTTAATAAGTTACACCTACTACAGTTAAATAATTTCTCAAGTTTGTCAATTGATTTCATCTTAAACATCATTTGTATCTTGACGAATACAACCTGCTTTCAAACCCATCGAAAATCTTGAAAACACCTAAGATTGATAACCAATGATTCAGATATGAGAATACTGATAAAGCAGTATAAACGGCTGAGAGTCTTAGAAGACAAGAGTTTGATAACAAAAGAATGCTACGTTGGAAAAGCTCAGAAAAACATCGAAATCTTCTTTCTTCATTATAATATTTACAATATTTCTATGATATCGTTATATCTTCCTTAGTTGTAAATATCCTCAACATTTTCGAAGGTATCTTTACATTGTTTTCATTCGAAATTATCTTCGCTGTCCTTCTATCCTTAGTACATTGTATCAAAAATTATTTTGATTTCTAAAATTTAGTAAAACCTTGAAGTTTTAAATTCTTGGATATTTTAGAGTAATATTGGAATGAAAGCATGGGTTAATGTAATATAATGACACTTGATCAACGTGATTATATTATAGTAAGTCATGCGGAAGTTCTAATGGAATGTGATGATGGTAATGCTTGATCGACCTTACTGTCACTACGAACCGTGTTACTTGACTTGTATTCATCATAAACCATGTTACTTGACTCTCATATTCATCATGAAACTGAACTTGACCCTAGAAGAGTATTCATAAAACTATCTCTGTATTAATCTAGAAGAAAATCTCTAATCTTATCATTTTCTTCTTCGATGAAACATTTTCTCTTTCTATTAAGAATCTGAGTTCAAATTTAGTACTAAAACATTCTCGATTTCAATTCCAGCTGTCACCACTCAAATTTCGGGACGAAATTTCTTTAACGGGTAGGTACTGTGACGACCCGGAAAATTTCGACTAATTTTAAACCAAACTTTCGATACGATTTAATATTTTTGACACGATAAGAAAAGTCTGTTAGGTTGAGTCTCAAAATTTTTGAACCGTTTTCCTGCATTCATTTAACTTTCAACTGTTCCCGACGATTCACGAATAATTGTGTGTAAACTGATATGTATATATATATATATATATATATATATATATATATATATATATATATATATATATATATATATATATATAAACATAAATAAGTATATACAATAATGTAAATAATAAAATGTAAACTTAATTATCAGAATTTAAAAATATAAAATAATATACAGAGTAATGAAGTTGCTATTAATATATATATATATATATATATATATATATATATATATATATATATATATATATATATATATATATATATGGTTACTATACATAATTAATATTATATGTATATTGTAATGTATGAATATCGAATATTCAATATATGTTAAATATAATTAGTAAATGTTACATAATTAATAAATTGCAATATTAATATATGTAATTACAAATTAAAATATAGTTATTACGTTCATCAAAATAAATAATAATATCAGTATTATTAATAAATATAAAGTGTGATAAATGTAAATTGTTACATTATTATTATTATTATTATTATTATTATTATTATTATTATTATTATTATTATTACTTTTATAAATATTATAATTATCATTAAAAATCATAATTTTTATTATTAATATTATCATATTATTATCATTTATTATTATTAGAATCCTCATCAAAAATATTATTAGTAGTAATATCATTATTAATAATTATTCTTATTATTATAATTAATATATTTATTAATTTAAAATAAATAAATTAAAAAGGTAAACAAATGGTACGAATCCGTTAGCCATCTAAATCAACTTTTATTTTTTTCTGTTGTCTGTAATCAAATGAATCTGAATCCATTTTTCCATCACTTTCAAAATTTTGTTTCCTGTCTTTAACATTATTACATGTCAGAGATTATTCCACAATACAAACGAAATCAGTTTAACAGCAATTGCAGCTTTTATATTACATCAATTGCAGCTTTTATATTTTTATATTCTGTGCCCTGATAGAAATCTTGTCGAATCCAATATCTCCACTACAAATAACCATATATCAAATCTTGTTACTGTATCCATGATATACTTATACTCTATAAGATTCATTACTACAATTCTATGAAAAAGAAATCAAACAGACATATACAAAAGTTGTTAGATATTAAACAGAGGAAGAATCGAATTCAGTTAGGCATCAACATCAATTTTCTTATTTACCTGTCCTTCTTGTCTGATAAGAATAAGCACGTCGAATTCAATCGCAGATACAAAACAAAATTTGTTAGAAATAAATATCAAATAAGTGTACGAATTTGTTACCAGTCATATTCAACTTGTATATATATATATATATTTTTTTATCTGTACCCGATTGATTCTTCTGTCGACCTAATCAAAGCTACGAAACAAACTGTAATCGAATCTTGTGCTGTATATATCGTACGAATCTGTTACATTTCTCTTTCTGCTTTATATATTTTTGTTTGTTACTCCTGGTTCAAATACTTCTGTCAACCTTCTCAATCTTCTTTTATTTTGCTGGTATCTCTTCGGATTGATTCTTCATGTCAACACCTCTATATATATATATATATATATATATATATATATATATATATATATATATATATATATATATATATATATATATATATATATATATATATATATATATATCAATCAACATTATATATATAGTAGGAAGTTATGATACAAGCATTCACACAACCATACCCTTATTTCTCACTCGACCATTAAACATCATCACCTTCTATTTTTCTGTTTCGAATTTACACCAACACCATCTTTGTTTTCCTTCTTGTTCATGTTGACCCATTTGTTGCTACTATATCGTTATTATTGTTGCACCATGAAGATGATGATACAAGTTGAATACGCCACCTCCCTTACTTTTCAAACAATCACCTAAATCAAAACCGTTGTGAAGTATTAGTTTCTGTTTCTTACAACCACCACCCTAACTATTGGAACACATATATCGATTTTTTTTTGTTGACATCTGTAACCGAGACCAAACCCATTCTTCTTCGTGAACACTCCATCACCACCTTTATCTCTCTCTTCTCTATCTACTCTCTCTCTATATATTTTTTTCTCGTGAACACCATTGATACAACCCACCACCTTCGGCTCATCTCTTTCATCAAACATTAAACCACCCACTCCGCCACCTCCTTCTTCTTCTTCTTTGAAAACATATCGTAAATTATTGCAGCTACTATCCCTTGTGTCACCCAAATTCCACCCCATTGCCATTGATATTTTTTTCCTGTTTTCTATATGAAGAGTGTTAATACAACGATTGCTAGTCCTTCTTCTATTAATATAAGGTGGTGATGATTAATGATAGTGGATAATCATTAAAAATAATGGTGAATGAGATTTAGTGATTCAAATACCCCACTTCTCCTATGATATTATAAAACGTGGCCGATATATTAATCCTGCTTGCCGACCATTTAGAAAGTAATGATAAAAAAATGTGAGTGCTGTTTAACAAGTGGTTATGCATAAAGTTTGATTATACACCGAAATGTTTGGACTGATTATCTGAACTTTTATAACAAAGAAAACCCCTCCATGTTTTTATCTTCTAAATTGGCCGAATTACTTGGGCAATGACCTGCTACGATTATGTATCGGGTTATTGTTGGATCATTTAGAAGGGGGTCCTTTTAACATTGATGGGCTGCTATGATATCATTGGGCCGAGATCCATTTGAATTTTCAGTTGGGCCATAGACTAGTGTTTCTATTTGGGCCTTATGCTTCTGTTTTTATTCTTGGGTCGAATTATACATATATTAGTGACGGTTAGAGATGTTACGAGTGTGATAACGATTTGATTATGACTCACGATCGAAGATGATGATTTTAGTGATGGCATGGTATATGATGATGATGGTTAGATTGTTAAGGTGATGGCGATATAGATAATAATTTTGATCATACACAATGACAAAACAATATTCGATGATGAAGGGGTGACGTGATGATCATTATGAGATGATCATGATGTTAATCTAATGAAGATAGCATTGATAAGATAATGATGGTGAAATTGATACAATAATAAGGAGCGATTATGATGAAGATAATGATAACGATGACGATATACGATAATGATACATGAGGGTATAAATCTTATTATTATTATTATTATTATTATTATTATTATTATTATTATTATTATTATTATTATTATTATTATTATTATTATTATTATTATTATTATTTGTATTATTATTATTATTAGTATTATTATTATTATCATATCATTATTAGGAATATAAGTATTATTATTATTATTACTAGAATAAATATTATTATTATTATCATCTTTATTATTATTATTTTAATTATTATTATCAATATTATTATCATTATAAGTATTATTATTTTTAGTATCATAATTATTATTATTATCATTATTAAGTATATTTACTAATATTATTATTATAAAATAATACAACTTTTTATTTATTATTATTAATATTATTTTATCAAATGATTTTTGGTTATATAACACTATAACTAATAGATATAATATATCTATATTAACATTTTATTATAAATACTACTTATTTAGTTAAAGTACATAAAATAGAAATATTCAAATTAGTTATTAATGAAACATATAATTTATTCAAATAATAATTATATCATTAATAATATATAAATTTGTTCAATTACAATTATATGTGTTAATATATACATAAATGATATAGGTTCGTGAATCCGAGGCCAAGCCTACATTGTTCCGTTCCGTCGTATGCATATTTTTTACTACAAAATATCGTATCGTGAGTTCATTTGCTCCCTTTTACTCTTTACATTTTTGGGACTGAGAATACATGCGCTGTTTTTATAACTGTTTTATCAAAATGCTTTTGAAATATATTTTTGGACCGAGAATACATGAGATGCTTTTATAAATGTTTGACGAGATAGACACAAGCAAAACATTCCTCTAATGATTTATTATAAAGACTGAAGTTCTGTGGATTATTATTGAATTAGTTGGACGTTATAATTGCCACTAATTGTTGTGAATATTTCCCCTGATTATTATTGCTTTGTAACCTAAGAATTAGAAAACGGGTATGGCCCTAATTCACGCGAATCCTAAAGGTAGCTACCGGGTTTAACACCCCCACCCAGAATGTTCACTAGACGGAAGAGCTAGTGGGAGTGGTGTTTAGTACTTCGAAGTTTATATATTATACAGACGAGATGTTCTGTTTTGGGGATATTATTGATGCACATTATATGTTAAGGTCGGTTACCAAGCCAAGCAACGAAAGCAATGTGAATGTTATGTATCGAGAGAATAATTTTATACACAGGTTATGTGTATGATATTTTATACATGAGATAAGTGTACGGTTATAAAGAATTGTTGAAAAATGATTTCGTACACGAGATATGTGTACTGTATTTAAAAGAATTCGCATGTACATTACATGTGGGTATAGAATTCGGGCCCATTTGTACCATGTAGCATTTAAATCTTGTGGTCTATCAAAATTACAGAATTTTATTGTTTTATGATAAACCTATGAACTCACCAACCTTTTGGTTGACACTTTAAAACATGTTTATTCTAAGGTATTAAAGAAATCTTCCGTTGTGCATTTGCTCATTTTAAAGATATTACATGGAGTCGTTCATGGCATGTAGAGGGCAGAACCTCGCAATGAGACCATCTGTTGAAGACTTCGTCCAGGTGGATTAGGACGGGTCGTTATATTATGTCTGCCCGATTTAACGAGTGATTCGGACATCTTTTAAGCATCACTTTTACTTTATTCCATGCTAAACACAATGAATCGTTTTCTTTTTGAGAAAAGTTGGCGATATCATTTTTTAAACAGGTTTGCAGGGAAGGTGGATAAAATTTGTTCAAAAATTTAGTGGTTAATTCTTCCCATGAGTGTATTGAATTCGGGTTAAGACCATCAAGCCATGCTAAAGCCTGTGAAGACAGAGAATATTGGAAAAGATGTTGTTTCAAAAGGTTTTTCTCGTTTGCTTCCTTCTTAAAAGAGTCAACCAGACTGATAAATTTGTTTATCTGAAAGTTTGGATCGTCAGTCGGTAATCCTTGAAATTTACAGATCATACTGACTATTTTAATCATGTGTGAACTGATTTCAGGAATTCCTTCGGTTCCTAAGGTGATTGGTCCTCCTCTTTCTTCTAAGCATGACTTATGCATAGAAGCAAGGGTGTTTTGTTGTTCCATTTTTATGATTTTATGTTTAAAAAGACTTAAAAGTAACTTTCAGAAAATATTAATCTACTAAAAGGATCGATAATTAAAAAAAAATTATTCTTGAAATTCGGTCGCAAACCAGATCGGATATCTTAATTGATAGGACTTCTTACAGATTACTTTTATCTAGGTGGCCAGGTCGACTACGGAGAGGCAGGATCCTTTTGGTTCCAATATAATTGGAGACTGTTTGGAAAATCCAACAACCAAGTTCGTGTATAATTGTCTTTCTTAGACACCACCAAACAATACTTTGTCTGTTTAAAATCTTTCTTGATCAAAATATTCGATCCCCGGCAGTGGCACCAGAAAACTCGTTACTACTATGATATGGCCGAAACGGACGGTTTTATTCGTGCGGTGTCGTTAGGCCGCAGGACGTCTAATTCGGTTGATCAAGGTAGCACGCAGTGGTTTTGTTTATTTATATTTTGCGGGGCCTAAATTTACTTTTACTTTCTAAGGTGTAGAAGGTGTAAGTTAACCTAGTGTCGTATTTTTTTTGCTGATTAACGAATTGAAGATCAAGTGAATAATTGTCTTTTAGTTAAATTACATGGATGAAAGATAGTAGTTGATTTTAGCTAAAGGTCCTAAATGCAGAAAAGTAAATAAAGTGGAAGGATATCCGGAGTATGCAGATCAGGGAAATGTTGACCAAGATATCAGTATTGGGTTAGGGAAAGGTAATTATGCTTATGTTAAGACTATGCTTGGAATGATGTAGATCTAGTTGGATGAGCCAATTACACAGACCTACTTGTCTCTGAACTCTCGGAGTTCTCTTTGAGCAGTGAGAAGTATGTCACTTGGTCGTATAATTGAAAGTTAACTATACCTCGGAGGTTATCCTTAGTAAAGTACTAGGTTTGTTAGTGAGTTAAGCTCTAATCCTAACCCTCATTATCAGTTTAGGTAACTGAATAACAACGTGCCGTGTTGATTGAACACTGATCACAAACGGAAGGAGTCCGTCGGTTTAAGTTGGAAAAACCTTAAATGAAAACTAACAACCAATCCATCATACTAATGAGACCATAACAATTCAAGCATTATACAACGTCACAGTTAATATACTGGTAGTAAAGCAGATAGAAACCTAATGAATACCTAAACAGTTGATATGACTAAGACCTAAGGCAACAATCAAACAAGAACATGCAATAGGCTTGGGTCACATAGTGAAGGCACTAACTAGATCTTAACAGCTCCTAAGAGGTCTCTTTGGAACAGTCAATAGGCATACTAGGTCATTCATGTCTCAATTCCTAAGTTCCGTGTCCTAAAAGCGCATAAGATGCCTCTCGGGAACTCCGACCATACCGAGTTCATAGAATGTTCAGATACAGTATAACCAGGGGTCTTAATCCTATGAAGTAGCTAATTTCATATAGGTGGATAAGTCCTGATCACAACCTAGGTTGGTCAATCCTTAAGATGCTAGCATACAAATCTATCAGACTTCCTAGTTCAGCATTATAACAGTAATCGTGCTAAATTAACATAATTACGCTAACTCAAACTTCTATCATGGCAACATACATATTAATTAAGCTATCATGGTAATATCGAAACGCATTATTAAACATAAAAAGTAAGAACACATGTTTAATACAAAAGACAAGCGTTTCGGATAAAAACCTGAAAAGCCCGAAGAAATCTGCCCGAGATCGCAGGGACTCGCCGAGATATCCTCCGAAAAATAAAAGCTAAGGTAACTACTACTAAAAACTAACTAAAAGCTTGAAATATGAAATGAATTACAAATTGAGTGTGTGTTGAAATTGATGGAGAAGGCCCTTTAAATAGACTTGATTTTTGCCTGCGAACGGCTGGCAGGCCGTTTGGTAACACGTTTGGCAGGCCGTTTAGCCAGCCCGTTTGATGAGGCAGACCGTTTGCTTGGCCCATTTGCTGAAGCCGTATGGCAGGCCGTTTCTGAGCTTGGCAAGCCATTTGGCAGGCCGTTTGGCTCGCCAGGTCAGCCTGATTTCCTGGATCGTAACTTGTTTTCTTGTCTTTCACCGTTTTCACTCTAGATTCTTCGTTTTAGCTCCGTTTTACTTGATTCTTCTTGCATCGCCTTTGTAATTACTTAATCTACAAAATCAACCGACAAAGTGATTATTTTTGTGATAAAGTTTGGAACTTTTTGGTTTTTAGGGCTCAATATTGGGGGTAAAAACGTGACTTTTTGCCCGATATCACGCGTATGCAAGTAACTGGTGTGGCATGTCAAAAAATGGTTGCGGGTTAGGTTAACTGTTTGGTTGCATTTGTGCAAATGCCATATCTTGCATCCTCCAAAGCCCTTCCTCCTGTATATAGTTACAAGTAAACCAATATTATAATCAAAGTTTATCGATCGTGAGCTTATTGTTTTTAAATAATAAAAATATTACACTATTGTTACTTACATATACATTAGTAGTCCCTGCCCAATTAGGATATGTGTTGTTGCCGTCATCGATTCTGGGATCTGTAATGTGCACAACTGTGCGAGCCTTGTACCAGTGAAGGTAATCCCTACTCACACCCCCACCATCCCTACCAACAAATACACGGTTGGCTCGATCATTCCATTGTCCGGTGTACGTGACGTGCGGGGCAATAGTCCTCATATCAGCACTTTGTTTCATGCAAATGTTTGTTTTATGTAAATAATGATGCGTCTGAGCGAGAAGCAAGTGTTCAACACCTGGAATAGCCTGAGTCCATCCAAACTGCCTGCAGACCCGATCTGGTAGATGTGTCTCAATAGTAGCCCAAAATATAATCGCGCCACGGTATGACCATAAGGCTCTGTTAGCTGTGCACTGACGGGGTATTCGGCTCAGTAACACATCATCGTATGGTTGCCATATAAACTGCATCAGCATATTATAATACTTAATAAATGTTTTGACTTTAACATAGCTTCATAGTTTCATACCAAGTAAATGTTACCTGTCGAGACTGTAACGCCGCAAGTACGGAGCGACACGTAGGCAATACATGTGCCGGCGTACTTTTGTTTGTCCGTTTTGACTTTAACGTATGCGTCTCCGGGCGCCATCTTTCAACCAGAGCAGTAACAAGTGACCAATCGAGTCTTTATTTACCCAATTTACAAACTAAACCTAACCCTACATTATCAAGATACACCTGCACCCTCGCATCTATTGTTTCATTTTGAAGACTTGAAATATGCTGCCAAAAGCTCAGATCAGATCTTCTTGGCTTTATTAATACGTCCTCTGCAAGCTTCTTGTTAAAAATTGCATATGATCTGTGATTACTTTCCGCTTGTAAAAAGAATAGAGAACTATCAATCGGGACCGATCTAGCACGAACTTGATTCATTTGAGCCATTTTTTGTTGAAATTCGGAGTTTTTTTTTGGAGGATTAGTGTATGTGTGTGTGAAGTCGAACTTCCAGACTTCGGATTTTATAAACCCCAAAAACGAAGTTTGAAACTTCGGTTTCCACGTGTCCTCATTTGATTCGCCAGTTTTAAATTTTACGGATTATGGGGGTGATATTGGATTAAATGAACATTGAAGTCGGCAGTTGAAAATTTTGAACCAAAATCGAAGTTCCAAACTTCGGTTTTGCCACGTATGCCAACATGTCAGCGAATCTCTCTCACGTCAAACTTTTTCTGCATAAAGGCCCAAATCCGAAGTTCCAAACTTCGGTTTTGTCAAATTCGAAGTTTGGAACTTCGGTTTTACCATTTTCGTAAACAAATTTGTAAAATTTCTATTTTTGCAAGAAAGATTTGTAAATTTACTATTTAAAAAAAATAAAAAATAAAAAAAAAATCACACAAGTGGCCTTATATTATTCCCCTTTCAAGGAAAAGTTTTGCTTTAGAGATAGGCTAGCAGCAGCTAGTCAACTAACAAAGATAGTGTAGGAAGTAAAACAGATTGATTGGTAAAAATAACAAGTTAGAGCATCGTCTACACTTTTGACAATAGATTAATTTAAGATACTTTCGAAGTTTAATACGGATTTATTTAGTAACATTCACTTTATTTACTAATTGTTTCACATTATCATCAAATCTAACAAACACATAGATATGCATTAGAATGCATTACATATTGAATTATTCTTAACATTAAAGTTTTAAACAAAAACCATAGAGATACCAATCTTTGATTGAAAATTTATACAATGAGACCTAGTGTCAACCCTGAACCTTTTAACTTATCACGGGTAATGGAATCGATCCGATCTCTCATTTCTTCGGTCAAGTAATTCTCCCAATCTCCGACCTTTCCTTTCCTAAAAAAGTTATGATTTTGTAGCTCTATTTTAGATGAGAACTTCATAGTACCACCACCGCTCTTGTTAACTTCCAAATTACTCAAATTCTCAAAACTGCATAACTTCACAATCTCCTCCACCACCCCCTTCTCCTCCTCTTCCATCGTAAATGAGATTCCCATAAACGTCGCCAACTTCTTTACCTGGGCAACTGGATCTCTCTTCATATCCTCATACTTCAAAAACAATATCTTATCCGGTGATTCCTGCGAGGGTTGAACTGCTCATTAGTAGGGTCTAACATACCAGGGTAAAAGGTTCTAGTCCTGAAAAGTAAACGAATAATATTGTTTTTACACTTCAGACTACCCGTTAAGAGGGGTATTCCATCTACTCCGATGTACCTGACCTAACCTGGTTATTCCATAATTGTTTCTGACCCTTTTCTCTAATTACATTAAGGTTTAAATCTGAGATCTCATGTGGATATGCTAGAACCCATCGACTATTATCTTGCGATGATTTCAAGTGTTTAGTTGTGATCATAGGCGAAACTAGATAGGGGCAGGAGCATCTGCTTACAGTGGATTTGAAATTTTCAAAAGTTAAAATTTTGATTTTTTTGATTTTGCCTTTGATTTGAAATTTTCATGATTGAAATTTGATTTTGTCGCAAAAATCATCCATATTTTGCCTAAAAGCCTTCAGATTTTCCCCCCAACCCAAAATCCATGACCCAAAATATGGTAAATTTTCGCCCCCGGTGAAAAAAAATTTTAATTCTGCCACTCGTTGTTATATATAATACAACCATATTTAAAATGAATATACTTCCTCCACCTCAATTTTATTGTTTACTACTTGCTTTTTGAGCTATATTTTCACTTCCATAAACAGTTATAATAATAAGGTCCACTTATAACATTAACATGGTGTATTCATTTAAAACAAAAATTTACGTAATAAGTAAGGGTAAAAGTGATATCTAAACTCAAATTAGAGTGTAACAATGAAAAAAAAAAAAAGAGTGGGTCAAATTTACCGCACTCAATTATACCTGTCTGGCTTTCCAGTATCTCAAAACATGGTCCCAAAATGGACCATACTCTGAAACACCATTACAAAATAACTCATAAGCTTGGCCAAAAGAGAGAGTTGTCAATTCTTTAGACCTTGCTTTACTCATGAAGTGCCATTTAGAAATCAATGCATCTTTTGGATCCCTACAAACATACACAAACTTGCATTTTGACAAATGGGATGTAATTGAGGTTGGTAATGTTTCATAAGCATGGTGCGTAGCGAAAAGTCGAGGATTAGGGAGGTGATCAAACTTATTTATCGCGTCGTTAAGGAAAATATGGGTGTCAAGGAAAGGAAACGCACTTTGGGGTCCAATTCGAAGAAGAGGGTGGTCAGAGAATTTGTAACGATGGCGGTTAGCCGTGGCGAACATGAGAGCTTTTAGCCAAGTGGTGCCACATTTCATAAAAGAAGCAAGAAAAATGTCGGTGGGTTCGGGTTTGAAGCAATTTTCGATCAATAACAAGCCTTTTAGCACTTCGGGGCTTAACCAAAAGTTTTTGTAGAGAAAGATGGTTTCACTTCTCCAACCTTTGTTTTTGGGGAGAGTTGCAAGAAGATTATGTAGTTTTTTTTTGTAGTTTATTGTAAGTTTGTGTTTCTTGTGTTTCGATTTGGTTTTCGGCATAAATGGTTGTGGGATGGTAGTGCACATTTTGGTCGGGGAGAAGGTATGTCGACATGGTGTTAAATGGAGTTTGGGTCGTTCGGGAGACATATGTGCAAGAAACATGAAGCATAAACCATGTTTTATAATGGCCAATGAAGAAATAAAATAAGATTTTTTAAAAGTGAAGGGAAAAATGACGTATATTATTGAAAAATGCTGTATCCTCTTAGAATGTATAATCTAAAAAATTACAGTACTAAAATTTATTCAAATTCATTGTGAAGCCCATGTGGTTAAACATAGTGTTAGACTAGTTATATCATGGCCCATTATTGCTAGCCCTTGTCCCATTAATGTTTGGGCTTAGCCCTTTATATTTCTCTAGGGTTTAGCTTTTATATAACAGCACTAATCTGTATGTAACATTCAATCATTATCAATACAATTACGTTGTAACATGGTATCGAGCCCATCCCTTCAACCCTAGTTTTTACTTTCAATCGGCCCACAACAAAAACACACACATGCGGCCATTCTTCTCTTCAATTTCTTCTTCTTCTTCTTCTTTCCAACCATGTCCACTCATTATTATGATAAAATATATACTGTCACCTCCATTAATCATCTCATTCTTGTTAAGTTAGATCTCTTCACACTTAACTATTCTCATTGGAAAAAGTTCTTCACTACCCATTGTGCAGGGTTTGATGTATCGAAGTTTATCCTTGGGACATCAACAGCAGATGAACAAGTCACGCCCGCATGGATCAAAGCTGACACCGTAGTTTCTTACATGGATCTACAACACCATCTCTGAGCCTCTCCTTAAATGTGTTCTTAATAACGAGCCTGCTACAGCCCGAAGCATGGGTGTTTCTTGAAAAAAAAAATAAATAAATAAAGACAATAAGTTATCAAAAACCATGGAATCGAATGCGGAACTACGCGGATTGGATATCAGGAATCAAACTGTTAAAAGAGTATTTTTGAAAAATAGACAAGATTGCTGCTTCTTAAAAACTTGGGGTCCACTGATCTTGTCATGTATGCAGTTAATGGTTTGAATGACAAGTATCCACACGCTTCCCACATCATCATTCATCGACAACCATTCCCTGATTTTGATACGGTTTGCTCCATGCTTTTGATGGAAGAGATGAATGCCAACAGACTGAATCGGAAGACATCTGACAGACAACCAAACTCCTCCAGTCCATTGGCTTATTGCTCAATCGACACCTTCGCACGCCAATCAAACTCCACAGCCTGAGATACGTCGTAATTTTTCCAATGGGTATTGCAGGTTTGATCAGCGTTGCCGGTTCCTACATCAAGGGAATCCAAGAAGGTCCAGTTCTTCTTCTAATCAGCACAATAATACTCGCCAGTTCCTAATACTCGATCATAAGGGAGATTATAAAACAAAAATTGCTTGTATGACTTGCAAAATTGATAAATAATACACTTTCATTCATGGAGATCTCTCTTTAAGAAAAGAAAAAAAATACAACCTGAAGAAAAAATGGGTACATCTAAACAATCTCTATTTTTTTTCTTGATAATCCTATTCCTCACCTATCCGGAAATTGGTTGTGTATATATCATCACCCGTCCATAAAAAGCTAATAGACCAGGTGGTAAAATTCCAACTTCCATAAACTTCCAGCTTCGTTTTGTTCTTTGGGTTTCCAAACTTTGGCTCGTTTAAATCTTGAGACTCTTCAAAATAGTATACCCGCAAGTCGGTTCCTGTTAATTTTCTAACAACAGGGGAGTATAAATTATCTGTAAAGTTGATCACAGCTGAAACCACAAATAAATGATCTATGTATGTTGATCATTTTCTTGATGAATTAACCTGAAGTTTATAAATTAACCAAATTCAA
The DNA here is from genome assembly GCF_046630445.1 of Rutidosis leptorrhynchoides. Lineage (NCBI taxonomy): Eukaryota > Viridiplantae > Streptophyta > Magnoliopsida > Asterales > Asteraceae > Rutidosis > Rutidosis leptorrhynchoides. Next base: position 66,587,000 of record NC_092341.1, on the reverse strand, counting down.
GAAATTATACGGAGTATTAGTAATGAAAATCATAAATAATTACTTTTATGGCTTGATAGTGTCAGGAAAACATACATTAGAAAAACTAATAATTAAACTATAAGAACACAACTTTAAAACTGCAAAATAAGCATGTCAACATCCATATTTTGATACACGTCATATCATATATACAACAACAAAAACCTTTCATGTAGGTACTCTTGACATCTATTTTCTCATCTCACAAACCATGTGCCGATCGATCAACATAGATGTCATTCATACATCGCTGAATGAAATATCCATGTCCATATATCATTACGAACAGAAAACAAAATTTAAGATAATGTTTGCTTATTCATATGCTGAATCATCCATGGCGGCATGACCGTACACGGTTGACCTTGTCTAGGACATGTTTCTTCTACTTCACCATCATCTGCTGCTTGATAATTAGTATCACTGCGTATGTTGTAACTATATGTTAAGGCCAGTTAAGTTTCAATTTACGGTTATGCTTCTTGACAAAAATTTAACGAAAAGTAATGTTACCAGTTGTTTACAATGGCCAAATTTAACGAGGGCATCATTTCATTCGTTTGCTGCTCAAATTCATTCTCTGTTTCCTTGATCTATTTAAATTTAAGTCGTAAATAATAGAAGTTTTCAGTCGAATAATTAAAACTAGCAACGAAAAATCTAGATTAACATAGGAGTACCTGCTTAGAGAGAATGTTATTTTCATCCTGCATATCCTTTTCCTGTATTTATATTATATGTGGATCATATGAATCAATCATTTTTGTCTTGTAAAAAAGTTGGTACAAAAAGAAACTTGAATAATGTATTAGTAACAAAAAATGGTGTTTTAATGAATCGAGATATCGACATACCTTCTTTTGGAGCTCCGAAATTGATTCAAGCATCACATGGTTCTGCATGTTACAAAACCTCAGTATAATACTTGAACAATTACAGTTTAAACGAGGAAAATAGACCCACGCTTTGCTGCGAGGTGGTTTTGATCGATTAACAGTCGGTGGTTTAAGTATGCTAGTTATCAGTTAATTGGATGATTCACAAATAAAGGAATGAAAAAGTAAGTGAAAAAAAGGTTGTAATAGAAAGGGGAAATTTGTTTTAAAAAATTCGAAAATAAAATGGCAAATGACCGTTTTATCTGACGGGGTGCAAAATTACATGACTGCCATTGTGAACCGGCAGGTCTCACTAAAATTAGTTTTTATTTATAATTATAATTTATAATTTGAATTTGAATAAATGAAGATGGTATCTGCAAAACAAATTAAGTAACAATACCTTTTTCAACCTAACGTTTCTGAGAGCTGTATCAAGTTTCTGTTCCAGATTTTGAAGTTCTTTGAGGCTCAAAGAATCAAGTTCTTCTCCCTTCAAATGTCTATAATAATAATATAAAAATAATAAATAATAACAATATTTTTGCAATGTTTGCGATAACAGAATTTAAATGAAGTAATTAGATTTAAAATCTTTAATTTGTAGTATTTGTTGCAAGTACCTTTGGGACTTGTGCAACTGATCAATTCTAGCTTGAAGCTTGGCATGTTCCATAGACCAGTTTCCCTACATGTACGTAGTCAAAAATACAGTTCAGACTTTGAATTTTAATTTCAGGATATTAATTTATTTATATCATAAAAAGGAACTTGAAGATTAAACAGGTGACGTACGTGTGGCTCGTTATGAGTTGCAGAATGTGGCGTCTCAGCATACGAGTATCTTTCGTACCTCTCAAGTATCTGTTCCATTCTGTTGCTAAAAAAAGTGTTATAAGAATTTAAGGACAAATCAACCAAAGCAAGTGCTAAAGTGAGAAATAAAGCAGTGATCATAACAATTAACTTAAATCTTTACACCAGGTGACTGAAAAAAAAAAAAAAAAATTCAACTTTTCCATTGAAAATGTCCCAAAACTCCAAAAGATTGCCGTTTAAAAAAAAAAAAATGTCCCAAAAGATTGACAAAGACAGATTTCAATAGAAATATGATCACTACCCTCAAAAAAAAAAAAAAAAAAAAAAAAAAATAAAAAATATTGAAGCAGCTATTGGGCCTTTGCACTTGGACGCCCACCACTTTGGCAGATTACAAGTTGGAAAGAACTGGAAAAATGGATTTGGTCAAGGCACAAAGAATCTTTCTAATGTTTATCTTTATTTCATGTTTATCTAGTTTGTTGCTATTTTCCAGCTAGTAGTTAGTGATGCATACGTGTATGATCAAATTGAGCCTAGCCCAACAATTGCTTCTTATTTAGATTTTGGCTTTAATGGGTTGGAGGCTTCTTTGGACTGTTTGAATGTGGGGCTTGAAGCAAGAAGTGGACAAGGGTAGTTGTAGCCGTAGGAGTCAAGGAAAGCAAAGATAAGATGAAATCTGACAAGAATTAGTTTTTTATTTATTTTCTTTCCTATTATATTTTATTTGTTTCCTAGTTTTATAATTATTAGTTACCTTTGTTAACAATATATAGCGAACGTATGAGTTGTTTGTAACTCAGATGATTTTGATTATTACTGTGTTTATTCATATTGAATAAAATTTTGAACCGTGAAGGTTTATTGTTCAACTGAGAAGGTTGTGTTTCGATTTAAGCCGTGAAGGTTTTAATCACTTTTATCCTGAACCGAGAAGGTTCACTTTTATTGTCACAGTTGATCCGAGAAGGATTAGCTATCTATCATATTATTATTGTTTAGCCACGATCGTGTTTTTCCATCATTTGGTATCAGATTTCATACATGGCTAAACAAGCTGAGATAGAGAGACTGAATCGCAAGATTCAAGAGTTGGAAGACATGCAAAATCTCTTGCGTAATATAGAGATGAAGCTTGAAAATCCTAAATTTTTAGAAGAAGCTCAATCGGATAACTTTGTTGCTTCGGTTGATCATGTTTTTAACATGGAGTACATTCACGAATCTTGTGTGGTTGAAGATACCGTACCTATTTATGATAGTGATGGTGGGGAAGAGGCTGAAGAAGAAGAGGCGCAAAATGACCGGGTTAGCATCACTGTGACTCTTTAGTGTTGCCCATCACCCGTGATAGTGATGACGAGATAGTTGATGATTTTTTTTGTGTGTTAGAAAAAATTGACAACACATACAAAATTGAGGTCCAGCGTCATTATGATTTTTCTGCCACTTTTAATGTTTCGGATTTGTCCCCGCATGTTGGTGAACGTGATGATGATCTAGACTCGAGGACGAGTCTTTTCGAAGAAGGGGAGAATGATGCATACGTGTATGATCAAATTGAGCCTAGCCCAACAACAATTGCTTCTTATTTGGATTTTGGCTTTAATGGGTTGGAGGCTTCTTTGGGCTGTTTGAATGTGGGGCTTGAAGCAAGAAGTGGACAAGGGTAGTTGTAGCCGTAGGAGTCAAGGAAAGCAAAGATAAGATGAAATCTTTGTTTGACAAGAATTAGTTTTTTATTTATTTTCTTTCCTATTATATTTTATTTGTTTCCTAGTTTTATAATTATTAGTTACCTTTGTTAACAATATATAGTGAACGTATGAGTTGTTTGTAACTCAGATGATTTTGATTATTATTGTGTTTATTCATATTGAATAAAATTTTGAACCGTGAAGGTTTATTGTTCAACCGAGAAGGTTGTGTTTCGATTTAAGCCGTGAAGGTTTTAATCACTTTTATCCTGAATCGAGAAGGTTCACTTTTATTGTCACAGTTGATCCAAGAAGGATTAGCTATCTATCATATTATTATTGTTTAGCCACGATCGTGTTTTTCCATCAGTTAGACTCTTTTATACTAGCTTTTTGGTTGTAGTTGAACTCGGTTTCTTTAGATTATTATAACGTGAAATAACAAGTCGCAGCCGTCTTGCGTGCTATCTTAATTTTTGTGTTAAGATTACTTGTTTGGTCACGATCAAGATATTAAAAATTGGCAAAATGCTCTCCCAAGTAGCAAGGTGCTTTGCAACTTGGACCTTGCGACTTGATTCATTTTTTGCAAAATGTTACTTGTAAACTTTGAAACGTCATATCGTTTTGTAAAATGAGTTATTGACCAATATGCCCTTTTTAACGTACTATCACAATTCACCCTAACAAAAATATTAATTTCCAAAATGCCCTTGCGACTTGGGATTGCGACCCTGATAACTCCTGGTCGCAAGATGCTCTTGCGATCTTGCAACTGAGGCACGACCGGACATTATCGAAAATTTTTAGATCGCAAAGATTTTTGATCCGTAGCTCGTATTTAAGCACCGTAATTTTTTTTTGATAGTATGTATTTTTTAGAGGTCTATATGTTTATATTAAAACCGAAGTCTCAATTTTTATATAAAAGGCGACCGCATATTGTGAGTTTGTGAATAAATATGTGATTTTCGAGTTATGTAATATATTTCAAATTGAATGGAGGGATTTGTTTACTTTTAGTCGATAATGGGAGAGAATTAAACGGATCAAAAATTAGATTGTTCTATAGCAAGTTACAAGCGGTTAAAGTGTGTTTAAAAGTCAAAATAAATTAAAACAACAAAATTGAAGGTCTTCGAAGCTGGATTTTAAAATTGTTTTGGGACAAACCGCCTTCGACTGTTTCACCACGGATATATCTAGAAAAAAAATCACACTTTAGAAAAAAAATGGTGCCTAAATCAGAGATACATGGACCAAGATACTGTTAGACTAGTCCAGCACTCTTGTATTATATGGGCCGAGCCCATACATCTAGCTTAGGGTTATTGTATCTATTTATGCTTCTGATTGTACGTATGACAAAATCAATGAATAACAAGAACAATATTCCCTTCCAACATGGTATCAGTCGCTGGTTCCTAACCCTACCTTTTCATACGGCTACGGCCTAACTCTTCTTCTTCATCTATTGCAGATCTCTACTGTATAAATGGCACCAAACAAGTTCGATAAGATATACACCGTAACCTCCATAAATCATCTAATACCCGTTAAACTAGATCTTGCAAAACTAAATTACACACACTGGAAGAAATTGTTCACAGCTCATTGCACCGGTTTCGATGTCTCCAGCCTTATTCTTTGTGACGCAACAGCAGAAGAACTCGCTGATCCCGACTGGCACAAGGCTGATGCGGTTGTATCATCATGGATATACCTCACGATCTCCGAAGCACTCCTGGAGCGTGTGTTAAATTCTAAACCTGCTAATGCTCGTGCTGTATGGACCTTTCTTGAGAAGGTGTTTTCCGACAACAAACAAGCCAAGATCATGGAACTTCATGCGGAACTCCGTGGTCTCGATATAGGTAATCCTTCCATTGAAGAATATTTTCGTAAAATAGAAGGTATAGCTACTCATCTTCGTAACCTTGATTCAAAGATTAAAGAGAACGATTTGGTTATGTATGTCGTTAATGGATTAAATGACAAATATCCCCATGCCTATCATATCATCGTTCATCGTGTACCGTTTCCCGACCTCAACACGGCTCGTTCCATGCTCGTCATGGAGGAGATGGCATTGAACAGGAAAATTCGGGTTTCCTCTGATGTATCACCGAACTCATCGCACCCTTCGGCTTTGGTCATTCCATCTCAGCCTGCCCCACCGTCGACGCGTGTCTCCACAGGTTCAACGGAAGTATGTCAGAATTATTCTAAGGGTTATTATAGGTTTGCTGATCGTTGCAGGTATTTACACCATGGGACTGGTCGACGTGCTTCATCCGGAAGTGGTAACAGTACACAAAATAATAGATCAGGTGGTTTAAGTCGATCCCATCTTTTAAATATCATTGCGGCCCAACAGGCCCAATTGGCCCAAGCAGCTACTTCTCGGACTAGGTATGCTTCCTCACATACATCACCAGGCTTCCATCGTGTTCAGTCCACTTTCACTGGACCAACAGGTAATGGTTAGTCTTTCGACCCAAATACTACACGACAGCCACTCTACTTTGGACCTGCTACTTCTGGACAGCCAAACAATTACGGCCCAACTACTATTCAGCCCAACAACGTTCAGCCCGCTACTGGTCAGATTACTGGGCCTCAAGCCTACTATGCCACACCATCCGCTCCATACAGTTCCTTCATCGTTGATCCACGGACGCAATCACAAGATTCCATTTTACCGAGTGCATTCAGTGCAATGACACTACAAGACTACGGTTCAGCGGGTTAGCACATGGATACTGGTGCGTCCACCCATCTAACATCTAGCATTAATACTCTTAGTACTGTTTTTAATAATTGCAGGTATCCGTCAGTTGCTGTTGGTAACGGGAACACTATCCCCGTCACCAACACCGGTCATAGCTTGTTACCTACTCATCACCAACCTCTGCACTTACATAATGTTCTTGTCACCCCTAATATTGTAAAAAATTTAATTTTTGTACGCCAATTTACTCGTGATAATAAAGTTTCCGTTGAATTTGATCCTTTTGATTTTTCTGTGAAGGATTACCTGACTCGTCATCTCCTTCTCCGTTGTGATAGCACTGGAGAACTATACCCGATTACTACTTCAGCCTCGCACTCTCCTCCTCACGCTTTCATCACTAGTCCTGTCACATGGCATCAACGTCTTGGTCACCCTGGGCATGATGCTCTTAGAAGACTCATTTCAAATAAAGACATCATCTGCAATAAAACATCGTCTCCCGTGCTTTGTCATGCATGTCAACTTGGCAAGCATGTGAGACTACCATTTTTTGTTTCTAGTTCAACTGTTAGTTCTGCTTTTGATATTATTCAATCCGATTTATGGACATCTCCTGTTGCTAGTCTTAGCGGTTTAATATATTACATTATATTTCTTGATCATTTTTCTCATTATGTTTGGGTTTTTCCTTTACGTCGTAAATCCGATGCATTTAACATATTTGTACAGTTTCGTTCCTTTGTAAAAACACAATTTAAACATGACATAAAAGCCTTTCAATGTGATCAAGGGGGTGAATTCGACAATAACAACTTCCACCAACTTTTCAAAAATAACGGCATTCAATTACGTTTTTCTTGTACTCAAACCTCCCAACAAAACGGAAAATCCGAACGCATGCTTCGCACCATTAAAAATTTAATCCGAACTCTTCTCTTTCAGGCTCACTTACCACCAACATACTGGGTTGAAGCCCTACACATGGCTGCGTATCTCCTCAACATATTACCATCGTCCGCCATCCGCCATGAAATCCCTCACACTCGCCTCTACCATCAAAAACCTAACTATCACAACCTCTGTGTCTTTGGCTGCTTATGCTATCCCCATCTCAACACCACTAATAAACTCGCACCCCGCTCTACTCCATGCATCTTCCTCGGTTATCCCACCAACCAACGGGGATTCCGGTGTCTTGACCTAGCCACCAACAAAATCATCATATCCCGCCACGTAACCTTCGATGAGACATCTTTTCCTTTCGGTTCTATGACACCCACTCAACCACCTAACAACGAGTTCTTGGACCCTCCGCCCAACCTCTTCTCTCGATCTTTCCATTTATCCCCTTCCACTGATTCTCCTAATCCCTCTACCCCTCCCGCTCCGCACCATGAAACTCAGTCTCCTCATATTGAGACTACCGCCCCCACTATCCCACATGAGACTCAGTCTCCTCATATTGAGACTACCGCCACAACTGCCCCTCCTATCTCCACACATCCCATGATCACTCGCGCACGGGTTGGCACCACCAAACCCGTTGACCGCCTTAACTTACACACTTCCACCACCTCACCCATTCCGCGCACCTACCCAGACGCCCTCCGTGACCCTAACCGGAAACAAGCTATGATTGACGAATACAATGCTTTAATTAACAACGGTACTTGGAAACTTGTGCCCCGCCCATCGGACACGAACATAGTTCGCTCCATGTAGTTATTTAAGCCCAAGTTTAATGCAGATGGCAGTTTAAGCAGGTATAAGGCTTGTCTTGTTGCCAACGGGCGCAGCCAGCAGGTTGGCATTGATTGTGATGAGACTTTCAGCCCGGTTGTCAAATCGGCCACTATACGCACTGTCTTGAGTATAGCTGTTACCCGACATTGGCCCATACATCAGCTAGATGTCAAGAACGCCTTCCTTCATGGAACTTATCAGAGACCGTTTATATGCATCAGCCTCCCGGGTTTCGAGATCCCCGTCACCCTGACCATGTCTGCCTTCTGCAGAAGTCCTTATATGGCCTTAAACAGGCCCCTCGTGCATGGTTTCAGCGTTTCGCTGGATATGCCAGCAGCTGGGTTTCTATCAAAGTCGTTGTGACACTTCTCTTTTTATATATCGGCAGGGATCAGACATTGCTTATCTTCTCCTTTATGTTGACGATATTGTGTTGACAGCTTCTTCTACAGGATTACTTCAGCGGATCATCAATTCCTTACATAAGGAGTTTGCCATGACTGACCTGGGTCCACTGAATTACTTTCTTAGAATCTCTACCAGCCGTACTCCCTCTGGCATGTTTCTATCACAGAAACAGTACGCCTTAGAGATTCTCGAACGGGCTAACATGACTACGTGCCAGCCTTGCAGGACTCCGGTTGAGCCAGGAGCCAAGCTTACTGCTCACGGACCGCCCGTTACTGATCCGACTATGTATCGCAGTCTCGCAGGTGCTCTTCAGTACTTAACTTTCACTAGGCCTGACATCTCATATGCTGTCCAGCAGATTTGTGTTTTCATGCATGATCCCCGCGAGCAACATCTACATGCTCTCAAGCGGATCTTACGTTACATTCGGGGTACTACAGATCTGGGTCTTCAGCTATATTCGTCTTCACACACTTCACTGGTTGCTTACTCCGATGCTGACTGGGCCGGCTGCCCCACTACTCGGCGATCTACCTCGGGTTATTATGTGTTCCTCGGCAACAATCTTCTTTCATGGTCTTCGAAACGACAGGTGACTCCTTCTCGGTCCAGTGCAGAGGCAGAATATCGCGAGGTTGCCAATGCTGTTGCTGAAACCTGTTGGCTTCGCAACCTCCTTCGGGAACTTCACTGCCCCCTCACCACAGCTACACTTGTCTACTGTGATAACATCAGCTCTGTTTACATGTCATCCAATCCGGTTCAACATCAGCGAACCAAACACATAGAGATTGACATCCATTTTGTTCGTGACTTAGTTGCTCAAGAGCAGATCCGGGTTTTACGTGTCCCATCCAGGTACCAGTTTGCAGATATCTTCACCAAAGGACTCCCATATGCACTTTTTGCTGAGTTCAGATCCAGCTTGAGCGTCCGCAGCACTCCCGCTCACACTGCGGGGGGATGTTAGACTAGTCCAGCACTCTTGTATTATATGGGCCGAGCCCATACATCTAGCTTAGGGTTATTGTATCTATTTATGCTTCTGATTGTACGTATGACAAAATCAATGAATAACAAGAACAATATTCCCTTCCAACAGATACGACGTTCTAAAGTTTACAAAACTTGTTACAAAAATTGAACCAAGTTGAAAGGTCAAGTCGCAAGGTTCATCTTGCGACTTGCGAGGGCATTTTGACAATTTTATTTTTTTGAGGGCGAATTCTCATATTTCGTTTGAAAAATGGACATTTTGGTCAATAGATTAAAAAGAAAATTGCCAAAACGTCCCCGCAAGTTGGAAGGTGTCTTGCGAGCCCTGTAACTTGGTTTTTTTTTGTAAAAAGTTTCTTGTAAACTTTAAAACGTCATATCTTTATGACTCGTATCTCTAATTTACCCACCATTTTTCAGATGCGTGTATTTTTTCTAGATCTATCCGTTGGCAAACAACCAAAGGCGATTTGTGTAGTGACCCGAACTTTTCCATGTTTATATATATTAATTGAGATTGATGTTTACATGATTAAATGTTTCCAACATGTTAAGCAATCAAACTTGTTAAGACTTGATTAATTGAAATATGTTTCATATAGACAATTGACCACCCAAGTTGACCGGTGATTCACGAACGTTAAAACTTGTAAAAAAACTATATGATGACATATATATGGTTATATATATAGTTAACATGATATTATGATAATTAAACATATCATTAATTATATTAACAATGAACTACATATGTAAAAACAAGACTACTAACTTAATGATTTTGAAACGAGACATATATGTAACGTTTATCGTTGTAACGACATTTAATGTATATATATCATATTAAGAGATATTCGTACATCATAATATCATGATAATATAATAATTTAAAATATCTTTTGTTATTATAAACATTGGGTTAACAACATTTAACAAGATCGTTAACCTAAAGGTTTCAAAACAACACTTACATGTAACGACTAACGATGACTTAACGACTAAGTTAAAATGTATATACATGTAGTGTTTTAATATGTATTTATACACTTTTGAAAGACTTCAATACACTTATCAAAATACTTCTACTTAACAAAAATGCTTACAATTACATTCTCGTTCAGTTTCATCAACAATTCTACTCGTATGCACCCGTATTCGTACTCGTACAATACACAGCTTTTAGATGTATGTACTATTGGTATATACACTCCAATGATCAGCTCTTAGCAGCCCATGTGAGTCACCTAACACATGTGGGAACCATCATTTGGCAACTAGCATGAAATATCTCATAAGATTACAAAAATATGAGTAATCATTCATGACTTATTTACATGAAAACAAAATTACATATCCTTTATATCTAATCCATACACCAACGACCAAAAACACCTACAAACACTTTCATTCTTCAATTTTATTCATCTAATTGAACTCTCTCAAGTTCTATCTTCAAGTTCTAAGTGTTCTTCATAAATTCCAAAAGTTCTAGTTTCATAAAATCAAGAATACTTTCAAGTTTGCTAGCTCACTTCCAATCTTGTAAGGTGATCATCCAACCTCAAGAAATCTTTGTTTCTTACAGTAGGTTATCATTCTAATACAAGGTAATAATCATATTCAAACTTTGGTTCAATTTCTATAACTATAACAATCTTATTTCAAGTGATGATCTTACTTGAACTTGTTTTCGTGTCATGATTTTGCTTCAAGAACTTTGAGCCATCCAAGGATCCATTGAAGCTAGATCCATTTTTCTCTTTTCCAGTAGGTTCATCCAAGGAACTTAAGGTAGTAATGATGTTCATAACATCATTCGATTCATACATATAAAGCTATCTTATTCGAAGGTTTAAACTTGTAATCACTAGAACATAGTTTAGTTAATTCTAAACTTGTTCACAAACAAAAGTTAATCCTTCTAACTTGACTTTTAAAATCAACTAAACACATGTTCTATATCTATATGATATGCTAACTTAATGATTTAAAACCTGGAAACACGAAAAACACCGTAAAACCGGATTTACGCCGTCGTAGTAACACCGCGGGCTGTTTTGGGTTAGTTAATTAAAAACTATGATAAACTTTGATTTAAAAGTTGTTATTCTGAGAAAATGATTTTTATTATGAACATGAAACTATATCCAAAAATTATGGTTAAACTCAAAGTGGAAGTATGTTTTCTAAAATGGTCATCTAGACGTCGTTCTTTCGACTGAAATGACTACCTTTACAAAAACGACTTGTAACTTATTTTTCCGACTAGAAACCTATAATTTTTTTGTTTAGATTCATAAAATAGAGTTCAATATGAAACCATAGCAATTTGATTCACTCAAAACGGATTTAAAATGAAGAAGTTATGGGTAAAACAAGATTGGATAATTTTTCTCATTTTAACTACGTGAAAATTGGTAACAAATCTATTCCAACCATAACTTAATCAACTTGTATTGTATATTATGTAATCTTGAGATACCATAGACACGTATACAATGTTTCGACCTATCATGTCGACACATCTATATATATTTCGGAACAACCATAGACACTCTATATGTGAATGTTGGAGTTAGCTATACAGGGTTGAGGTTGATTCCAAAATATATATAGTTTGAGTTGTGATCAATACTGAGATACGTATACACTGGGTCGTGGATTGATTCAAGATAATATTTATCGATTTATTTCTGTACATCTAACTGTGGACAACTAGTTGTAGGTTACTAACGAGGACAGCTGACTTAATAAACTTAAAACATCAAAATATATTAAAAGTGTTGTAAATATATTTTGAACATACTTTGATATATATGTATATATTGTTATAGGTTCGTGAATCAACCAGTGGCCAAGTCTTACTTCCCGACGAAGTAAAAATCTGTGAAAGTGAGTTATAGTCCCACTTTTAAAATCTAATATTTTTGGGATGAGAATACATGCAGGTTTTATAAATAATTTACAAAATAGACACAAGTACATGAAACTACATTCTATGGTTGAATTATCGAAATCGAATATGCCCCTTTTTATTAAGTCTGGTAATCTAAGAATTAGGGAACAGACACCCTAATTGACGCGAATCCTAAAGATAGATCTATTGGGCCTAACAAACCCCATCCAAAGTACCGGATGCTTTAGTACTTCGAAATTTATATCATATCCGAAGGGTGTCCCGGAATGATGGGGATATTCTTATATATGCATCTTGTTATTGTCGGTTACCAGGTGTTCACCATATGAATGATTTTTATCTCTATGTATGGGATGTGTATTGAAATATGAAATCTTGTGGTCTATTGTTACGATTTGATATATATAGGTTAAACCTATAACTCACCAACATTTTTGTTGACGTTTTAAGCATGTTTATTCTCAGGTGATTATTAAGAGCTTCCGCTGTCGCATACTTAAATAAGGACAAGATTTGGAGTCCATGCTTGTATGATATTGTGTAAAAACTGCATTCAAGAAACTTATTGTGTTGTAACATATTTGTATTGTAAACCATTATGTAATGGTCGTGTGTAAACAGGATATATTAGATTATCATTATTTGATAATCTACGTAAAGCTTTTTAAACCTTTATTGATGAAATAAAGGTTATGGTTTGTTTAAAAATGAATGCAGTCTTTGAAAAACGTCTCATATAGAGGTCAAAACCTCGCAACGAAATCAATTAATATGGAACGTTTTTAATCAATAAGAACGGGACATTTCAGTTGGTATCAGAGCGTTGGTCTTAGAGAACCAGAAAATTTGCATTAGTGTGTCTTATCGAGTTTGTTAGGATGCATTAGTGAGTCTGGACTTCGACCGTGTTTTCTTTAAAAATGATTGCTTAACATTTTTGTTGGAAACTATATATTTTTAACATATGAATATTATGTGATATATTAATCTCTTAACGTGTTTGATATTATGTGATAGATGTCTACCTCTAGAACAAGTCCCATTGACTCACCTAATAATAATGAAGAGTCAAATGTAAATTGGAATGATTTGTGGACTGATTCACAAGTTCCCGAAGAGGAACCGGAAGAAGAGTCGGAACCGGAAGAAGAATCGGAACCGGAAGAAGAATCGGAACCGGATGAAGAAATAGAACCGGTGGGGGAAATAATAAAACGGTTAAGTAAACGAAAATCCTCAACCAACCGACCAAGGTTAATTATGGTCAATGGTGTTTCCGCCAAGGAAGCAAAATATTGGGAGGATTACCAATTCTCCGATGAATCGGATTCCGACGAGAATTCCGATGATGTTATAGAAATTACCCCAACTGAATTTAAAAAGGCAAAAGAAAATAATAAGGAAAAGGGCATAAAAATAGAGAAATCTAATTCCAACCCCGATGAACTTTATATGTATCGTCAACCCCCGAAGTCCTTAAGTTGTAACAATGACCCGGGAACCTCTAAACCACCAGGTTTTTCTAAACCAATGTGGACAACGACGGTTCGTATTAGGGGAACATCATATATCCCTAGAAACTTGGCAAAACGAACCAAAACCGAAGAAGAAGAAACGAGCGAGTCGGAATAAGATAGTTGTATTCGTGTGGTGTAATATATGGAATATAGTGTTCTTATGCTTTATGATATATGTAAAAATTGCTTGTATTAATAAGTATTTTTTTTTATGAATCTAACTCTTGTCTATTTTACAGTTTAAAAACACAAAATGGATAGACAACCCAATATTTTAAGAGACCTACCCGGAGACATGATTGATGAAATCTTGTCTAGAGTCGGCCAGAATTCCTCGGCACAACTATTTAAGGCGAGATCAGTTTGTAAGACATTCGAAGAACGTTCCAAGAATGTCTTGGTTTATAAGAGACTTTCGTTTGAAAGATGGGGGATATCACATTGGGAAACCCATAAGTTACGATGTGTTTACTTTGACGCATATATTGCGGGGAACCCAAATGCTATTTTACGCAACGGGTTAAGAAATTATTTTGACTCAATATATCCGAATATTGGACTTCGTGATTTAGAAAAAGCGGCTAACATGCAACATAAAGAAGCATGTTATGCTTACGGATTAGTAATGTTCGCTTCTCACCAAAGTGAGAACAAGAACATCGGGCTACAACTATTAAACAAAACGTTTCCACAAGTGACGGAGTCGGTAATTGGGGTAAGAAATGAGGTTTTTAGATTATTACGGGACTGTTGGACATTACGTAACCCTCATCCCTTTGATGACGTTACAACACGCTGTCTTATCAACGGCCATAACGGTTATGTTGCACAAGACCAAGGATGGGAAGTAGTCCTAGTAAAACTAGAATGCATGACTTGTTTCTGGACGTATGAATTACGTGTCTTTATTGCCTTTGCTGAGCGACTTGTGTACTAGCTAGAATTGTCTTCACAACTATCTTGTATCAAAGTTATTGTGTGCTATATTTCATGCTTTATGTAAAATAAGCGGTATTGTAAGTTTGTAAAATATTGTATAAAAGTTTGAACGCGAAATATTATTATAATCAGTTTTTCATATAGAATTGTAGTAGTTGAATTGTATATTAGCTACTAAGTATGAACTTAACGGGTAGGTACTACCCGAATTTAAACTTATAAAACGCTAATATGAAGAAAAAGCTTTTATAAATGAGTTCATATTATGCTACGAAATACTATTAACTACTCTTAATATTCTGTATGATTAACTTGTTCCATTTAACTATTTTGAAGGAAATGGCACCGACTACTCGACACACCGTGAATATGAATGAAGAGGAATTCCGTACTTTTCTAGCTTCAAACATAGCCGCAGTACAGGCTGCGCTACATACCAACAATAACCTTGGATCTAGCAGTACAGGAAATCGTGTAGGATGCACCTACAAAGAATTCACTGCCTGCAAACCTTTAGAATTTGATGGAACCGAAGGACCGATCGGATTGAAACGGTGGACCGAGAAGGTTGAATCGGTGTTTGCCATAAGTAAGTGTACTGAAGAGGACAAAGTGAAGTACGCTACGCATACCTTCACAGGTTCTGCGTTAACATGGTGGAATACCTATCTAGAGCAAGTGGGACAAGATGATGCGTACGCACTACCGTGGTCAGCATTCAAGCACTTGATGAACGAGAAGTACCGTCCCAGAACCGAGGTCAATAAGCTCAAGACAGAACTTAGAGGGTTACGAACCCAAGGATTTGATATTACCACGTACGAAAGACGATTCACAGAATTGTGCCTATTGTGTCCGGGAGCATTCGAAGATGAGGAAGAGAAGATCGACGCGTTTGTGAAAGGATTACCGGAAAGAATCCAAGAAGATATAAGTTCACACGAGCCCGCCTCCATACAACAGGCATGTAGAATGGCTCACAAACTAGTGAACCAGATTGAAGAAAGAATTAAAGAACAGACTGCTGAAGAGGCCAATGTGAAGCAAGTCAAAAGAAAGTGGGAGGAAAACGGTGATAAGAATCACCAATACAACAACAACAGCAATTACAACAATAATCGCAACAATTATCCCAACAATCGCAACATCAATCGCAACTACAATAAACGGCCCAACAACAACAACAACAACAACAACAGCAACTACAACAATCATCCCAACAACAATAATAACCGCAACAACAACAACAATCAGAAGCAACTATGCCAAAGGTGTGAAAAGAATCACTCGGGGTTCTGCACCAAATTTTGCAACAAGTGTAAAAGAAATGGTCATAGCGCGGTGAAGTGTGAGGTCTACGGACCAGGGGTTAATAGAACGAAAGGAACAAATGGTGTCGGAACGAGTAATGGCGGAGCAAGTAGTGTCGGAGCAAGTTATGCCAATGTAGTTTGTTATAAATGTGGAAAACCAGGCCACATTATTAGAAATTGCCCGAACCAGGAGAACACGAATGGACAAGGCCGTGGAAGAGTTTTCAATATTAATGCGGTAGAGGCACAGGAAGACCCGGAGCTTGTTACGGGTACGTTTCTTATTGACAATAAATCTGCTTACGTTTTATTTGATTCGGGTGCGGATAGAAGCTATATGAGTAGAGATTTTTGTGCTAAATTAAGTTGTCCATTGACGCCTTTGGATAGTAAATTTTTACTCGAATTAGCAAATGGTAAATTAATTTCAGCAGATAATATATGTCGGAATCGAGAAATTAAACTGGTTAGCGAAACATTTAAGATTGATTTGATACCAGTAGAGTTAGGGAGTTTTGATGTGATAATCGGTATGGACTGGTTGAAAGAAGTGAAAGCAGAGATCGTTTGTTACAAAAATGCAATTCGCATTATACGAGAAAAAGGAAAACCCTTAATGGTGTACGGAGAAAAGGGCAACACGAAGCTACATCTTATTAGTAATTTGAAGGCACAAAAACTAATAAGAAAAGGTTGCTATGCTGTTCTAGCACACGTCGAGAAAGTACAAACTGAAGAAAAGAGCATCAATGATGTTCCCATTGCAAAAGAATTTCCCGATGTATTTCCGAAAGAATTACCGGGATTACCCCCACATCGATCCGTTGAATTTCAAATAGATCTTGTACCAGGAGCTGCACCAATAGCTCGTGCTCCTTACAGACTCGCACCCAGCGAGATGAAAGAACTGCAAAGCCAATTACAAGAACTTTTAGAGCGTGGTTTCATTCGACCAAGCACATCACCGTGGGGAGCTCCTGTTTTGTTTGTCAAGAAGAAAGATGGTACATTCAGGTTGTGTATCGACTACCGAGAGTTGAACAAACTTACCATCAAGAACCGCTACCCACTACCGAGAATCGACGACTTATTTGATCAACTACAAGGCTCGTCTGTTTATTCAAAGATTGACTTACGTTCCGGGTATCATCAAATGCGGGTGAAAGAAGATGATATTCCAAAGACTGCTTTCAGAACACGTTACGGTCATTACGAGTTTATGGTCATGCCGTTTGGTTTAACTAATGCACCAGCTGTGTTCATGGACCTTATGAACCGAGTGTGTGGACCATACCTTGACAAGTTTGTCATTGTTTTCATTGATGACATACTTATTTACTCAAAGAATGACCAAGAACACGGTGAACATTTGAGAAAGGTGTTAGAAGTATTGAGGAAGGAAGAATTGTACGCTAAGTTTTCAAAGTGTGCATTTTGGTTGGAAGAAGTTCAATTCCTCGGTCACATAGTGAACAAAGAAGGTATTAAGGTGGATCCGGCAAAGATAGAAACTGTTGAAAAGTGGGAAACCCCGAAAACTCCGAAACACATACGCCAGTTTTTAGGACTAGCTGGTTACTACAGAAGGTTCATCCAAGACTTTTCCAGAATAGCAAAACCCTTGACTGCATTAACGCATAAAGGGAAGAAATTTGAATGGAATGATGAACAAGAGAAAGCGTTTCAGTTATTGAAGAAAAAGCTAACTACGGCACCTATATTGTCATTGCCTGAAGGGAATGATGATTTTGTGATTTATTGTGACGCATCAAAGCAAGGTCTCGGTTGTGTATTAATGCAACGAACGAAGGTGATTGCTTATGCGTCTAGACAATTGAAGATTCACGAACAAAATTATACGACGCATGATTTGGAATTAGGCGCGGTTGTTTTTGCATTAAAGACTTGGAGGCACTACTTATATGGGGTCAAAAGTATTATATATACCGACCACAAAAGTCTTCAACACATATTTAATCAGAAACAACTGAATATGAGGCAGCGTAGGTGGATTGAATTATTGAATGATTACGATTTTGAGATTCGTTACCACCCGGGGAAGGCAAATGTGGTAGCCGATGCCTTGAGCAGGAAGGATAGAGAACCCATTCGAGTAAAATCTATGAATATAATGATTCATAATAACATTACTACTCAAATAAAGGAGGCGCAACAAGGAGTTTTAAAAGAGGGAAATTTAAAGGATGAAATACCCAAAGGATCGGAGAAGCATCTTAATATTCGGGAAGACGGAACCCGGTATAGGGCTGAAAGGATTTGGGTACCAAAATTTGGAGATATGAGAGAAATGATACTTAGAGAAGCTCATAAAACCAGATACTCAATACATCCTGGAACGGGGAAGATGTACAAGGATCTCAAGAAACATTTTTGGTAGCCGGGTATGAAAGCCGATGTTGCTAAATACGTAGGAGAATGTTTGACGTGTTCTAAGGTCAAAGCTGAGCATCAGAAACCATCAGGTCTACTTCAACAACCCGAAATCCCGGAATGGAAATGGGAAAACATTACCATGGATTTCATCACTAAATTGCCAAGGACTGCAAGTGGTTTTGATACTATTTGGGTAATAGTTGATCGTCTCACCAAATCAGCACACTTCCTACCAATAAGAGAAGATGACAAGATGGAGAAGTTAGCACGACTGTATTTGAAGGAAGTCGTCTCCAGACATGGAATACCAATCTCTATTATCTCTGATAGGGATGGCAGATTTATTTCAAGATTCTGGCAGACATTACAGCAAGCATTAGGAACTCGTCTAGACATGAGTACTGCCTATCATCCACAAACTGATGGGCAGAGCGAAAGGACGATACAAACGCTTGAAGACATGCTACGAGCATGTGTTATTGATTTCGGAAACAGTTGGGATCGACATCTACCGTTAGCAGAATTTTCCTACAACAACAGCTACCATTCAAGCATTGAGATGGCGCCGTTTGAAGCACTTTATGGTAGAAAGTGCAGGTCTCCGATTTGTTGGAGTGAGGTGGGGGATAGACAGATTACGGGTCCGGAGATTATACAAGAAACTACTGAGAAGATCATCCAAATTCAACAACGGTTGAAAACCGCCCAAAGTCGACAAAAGAGCTACGCTGACATTAAAAGAAAAGATATAGAATTTGAAATTGGAGAGATGGTCATGCTTAAAGTTTCACCTTGGAAAGGCGTTGTTCGATTTGGTAAACGAGGGAAATTAAATCCAAGGTATATTGGACCATTCAAGATTATTGATCGTGTCGGACCAGTAGCTTACCAACTTGAGTTACCTCAACAACTCGCGGCTGTACATAACACTTTCCACGTCTCGAATTTGAAGAAATGTTTTGCTAAAGAAGATCTCACTATTCCGTTAGATGAAATCCAAATCAACGAAAAACTCCAATTCATCGAAGAACCCGTCGAAATAATGGATCGTGAGGTTAAAAGACTTAAGCAAAACAAGATACCAATTGTTAAGGTTCGATGGAATGCTCGTAGAGGACCCGAGTTCACCTGGGAGCGTGAAGATCAGATGAAGAATAAATACCCGCATCTATTTCCAGAAGATTCGTCAACACCTTCAACAGCTTAAAATTTCGGGACGAAATTTATTTAACGGGTAGGTACTGTAGTGACCCGAACTTTTCCATGTTTATATATATTAATTGAGATTGATGTTTACATGATTAAATGTTTCCAACATGTTAAGCAATCAAACTTGTTAAGACTTGATTAATTGAAATATGTTTCATATAGACAATTGACCACCCAAGTTGACCGGTGATTCACGAACGTTAAAACTTGTAAAAAAACTATATGATGACATATATATGGTTATATATATAGTTAACATGATATTATGATAATTAAACATATCATTAATTATATTAACAATGAACTACATATGTAAAAACAAGACTACTAACTTAATGATTTTGAAACGAGACATATATGTAACGTTTATCGTTGTAACGACATTTAATGTATATATATCATATTAAGAGATATTCGTACATCATAATATCATGATAATATAATAATTTAAAATATCTTTTGTTATTATAAACATTGGGTTAACAACATTTAACAAGATCGTTAACCTAAAGGTTTCAAAACAACACTTACATGTAACGACTAACGATGACTTAACGACTAAGTTAAAATGTATATACATGTAGTGTTTTAATATGTATTTATACACTTTTGAAAGACTTCAATACACTTATCAAAATACTTCTACTTAACAAAAATGCTTACAATTACATTCTCGTTCAGTTTCATCAACAATTCTACTCGTATGCACCCGTATTCGTACTCGTACAATACACAGCTTTTAGATGTATGTACTATTGGTATATACACTCCAATGATCAGCTCTTAGCAGCCCATGTGAGTCACCTAACACATGTGGGAACCATCATTTGGCAACTAGCATGAAATATCTCATAAGATTACAAAAATATGAGTAATCATTCATGACTTATTTACATGAAAACAAAATTACATATCCTTTATATCTAATCCATACACCAACGACCAAAAACACCTACAAACACTTTCATTCTTCAATTTTATTCATCTAATTGAACTCTCTCAAGTTCTATCTTCAAGTTCTAAGTGTTCTTCATAAATTCCAAAAGTTCTAGTTTCATAAAATCAAGAATACTTTCAAGTTTGCTAGCTCACTTCCAATCTTGTAAGGTGATCATCCAACCTCAAGAAATCTTTGTTTCTTACAGTAGGTTATCATTCTAATACAAGGTAATAATCATATTCAAACTTTGGTTCAATTTCTATAACTATAACAATCTTATTTCAAGTGATGATCTTACTTGAACTTGTTTTCGTGTCATGATTTTGCTTCAAGAACTTTGAGCCATCCAAGGATCCATTGAAGCTAGATCCATTTTTCTCTTTTCCAGTAGGTTCATCCAAGGAACTTAAGGTAGTAATGATGTTCATAACATCATTCGATTCATACATATAAAGCTATCTTATTCGAAGGTTTAAACTTGTAATCACTAGAACATAGTTTAGTTAATTCTAAACTTGTTCGCAAACAAAAGTTAATCCTTCTAACTTGACTTTTAAAATCAACTAAACACATGTTCTATATCTATATGATATGCTAACTTAATGATTTAAAACCTGGAAACACGAAAAACACCGTAAAACCGGATTTACGCCGTCGTAGTAACACCGCGGGCTGTTTTGGGTTAGTTAATTAAAAACTATGATAAACTTTGATTTAAAAGTTGTTATTCTGAGAAAATGATTTTTATTATGAACATGAAACTATATCCAAAAATTATGGTTAAACTCAAAGTGGAAGTATGTTTTCTAAAATGGTCATCTAGACGTCGTTCTTTCGACTGAAATGACTACCTTTACAAAAACGACTTGTAACTTATTTTTCCGACTAGAAACCTATAATTTTTTTGTTTAGATTCATAAAATAGAGTTCAATATGAAACCATAGCAATTTGATTCACTCAAAACGGATTTAAAATGAAGAAGTTATGGGTAAAACAAGATTGGATAATTTTTCTCATTTTAACTACGTGAAAATTGGTAACAAATCTATTCCAACCATAACTTAATCAACTTGTATTGTATATTATGTAATCTTGAGATACCATAGACACGTATACAATGTTTCGACCTATCATGTCGACACATCTATATATATTTCGGAACAACCATAGACACTCTATATGTGAATGTTGGAGTTAGCTATACAGGGTTGAGGTTGATTCCAAAATATATATAGTTTGAGTTGTGATCAATACTGAGATACGTATACACTGGGTCGTGGATTGATTCAAGATAATATTTATCGATTTATTTCTGTACATCTAACTGTGGACAACTAGTTGTAGGTTACTAACGAGGACAGCTGACTTAATAAACTTAAAACATCAAAATATATTAAAAGTGTTGTAAATATATTTTGAACATACTTTGATATATATGTATATATTGTTATAGGTTCGTGAATCAACCAGTGGCCAAGTCTTACTTCCCGACGAAGTAAAAATCTGTGAAAGTGAGTTATAGTCCCACTTTTAAAATCTAATATTTTTGGGATGAGAATACATGCAGGTTTTATAAATAATTTACAAAATAGACACAAGTACATGAAACTACATTCTATGGTTGAATTATCGAAATCGAATATGCCCCTTTTTATTAAGTCTGGTAATCTAAGAATTAGGGAACAGACACCCTAATTGACGCGAATCCTAAAGATAGATCTATTGGGCCTAACAAACCCCATCCAAAGTACCGGATGCTTTAGTACTTCGAAATTTATATCATATCCGAAGGGTGTCCCGGAATGATGGGGATATTCTTATATATGCATCTTGTTATTGTCGGTTACCAGGTGTTCACCATATGAATGATTTTTATCTCTATGTATGGGATGTGTATTGAAATATGAAATCTTGTGGTCTATTGTTACGATTTGATATATATAGGTTAAACCTATAACTCACCAACATTTTTGTTGACGTTTTAAGCATGTTTATTCTCAGGTGATTATTAAGAGCTTCCGCTGTCGCATACTTAAATAAGGACAAGATTTGGAGTCCATGCTTGTATGATATTGTGTAAAAACTGCATTCAAGAAACTTATTGTGTTGTAACATATTTGTATTGTAAACCATTATGTAATGGTCGTGTGTAAACAGGATATATTAGATTATCATTATTTGATAATCTACGTAAAGCTTTTTAAACCTTTATTGATGAAATAAAGGTTATGGTTTGTTTAAAAATGAATGCAGTCTTTGAAAAACGTCTCATATAGAGGTCAAAACCTCGCAACGAAATCAATTAATATGGAACGTTTTTAATCAATAAGAACGGGACATTTCAATTTGTCCAAAAAATTTTAAAATTCGGCTTTTAAGACCTTCATTTTTTTCATTTTTCGTTGATTTTGACTTTTAAACGCACTTTGACCACTCAAAAGTTGCTATATAACATTCTAATTTGTGATTCGTTTAATCCTTCACCATTATTGACTAAAACTAAACGAATTCCCTCAAACAATTTGAACTACATTACACAACTCAAAAATCACACATTTGTACATAATTCGCAACTCGCAATATGCGGCTTTTTGAATAAAAACTGGGAATTTGGTTTTAATAAAAACAATAGATCTAAAAAAACATACTTTAAATAAATGGTTTTAAATACGTGCTACGAATCAAAAGTTTTTGCGATCTAAAATTTCCGATCTTGCCCGGTCGCACCCAGTGGCAAGGTCGCAAGAGCACCATGCGACCCGGAGTTCACATAGTCGTAAGCCAAACTCCCAAGGGTCCTGGCAATTTTTTTAAGGCGAATCGTTGTATTTCGTTAGAATAATGAGTGTTTTGGTTAATATCCTTATTTATATAAATCTCAACTACAAGTATAAAAGCAAAACGGTCTGGTTTAGCTATGTGGACTAAACTGATCATCAAGTTTGGACATTTAACATAACTACATTAACCCTTTATTTTTGAAACAAATGAATTAGGGTCACTGACTAGGGCCATTAGCCGCTCACCCGATCATATCCAGAAAGTCGCAAGTTATGCACACTACCACACCCGTTAGGAGGAAACCTCGAAATATTACAGCTAAGAAAAACCCCCGACGGAACCTCGCTAGATATGGGCAGATCCTACCATTTGCAAGAAATTCATAACTGACGGTAAAGCAAATTGCTTTATGAAATTTTTAAAAGAGACTCGAACTCGAAACCTCTTGAACACTTAAAAACGCGGTAACCATTCACTATGTTGTTTTAACGATTGTTGAATGACTTGTCAAGTGTGTTATTATCACCAATTGCAAGATTTTTTTAAAGGAAAGCACCAAACTAAATTCAATGAATAGTATTTGATCGATGGACAAGGTTCACATAGAATAATACTCCCCACAATTCTACAAAGGATGGATAGTTATTATATAATTAACGGATAATCCCTAAAGTAAAGAATTTAGATTAGGGTTAAATTACAAATATGTTATATGCTATCACTTTAAATTTATTATAAGTTATATACCCAATAAAATATTAGTGTATGTCTTAAACTTTAAGGTTAAAGCTACAAACATGCAATATACTTTCACTTTTATTCCATTGTAGGCTATATACCCTATAAAATTCTAGTGCCGGTAACATGTAACATTTTATTTACATCGATACACGAAAAAATTCATGAAACAGAGAGAATAAAACAAACTAACCCAACAGACCTAAATCAACACAATCTAAACAAAAGTGACACATCAATGACACGACCAATAACAAATCCAAATGAGAATATATAAACGAGCCTAACCACCTTAAAACACCGCTACATCACAAGGGCAACCACACTACGCAACAGAAAAAGACGATTACTTTCCACTCAAATCGGGCTTATGAACCTATCCGTCAATCTTGTCCCTATTTAAAGATTTTACCCGAACGGTACAAAAGAGTTAATTTCCACTATCTTAATTATGCCCTTAAGGCAAGACATGATTATCTACCTCATTTAAAACGTGACAAATACTTACTGTTATTCATCTTAAAGTCTACTTTAAACACTTAGAGATTATTAATAGTAATATTTGAGAATTATGAATTAAGAAATATATTATAATAAGTAAATAATTAAGAATTATGTTAGTAAAATGATACCCAAAATATCTAATTAACCAAAAACAAAAGAAACAAGAGTCAAATTGGGTGATGATACATAACACACTTTTTATATATCCACCACAAAATATATCCAACATTACTGCTTTATACTAAAGGATCTTAGGATCTTAGGATCCAGTGTTTCACTTGACTTTTTACAAATTGTATCACTGTTATACCAGTTAATTACAAAAATAAATCATAACAGCTGTTGTTAAAAAAAAAAAATCCATCTACAACTAAATCAAATTAAGAAGACGGAAAAAGTCCCAAATCCTCACTTTCAGCAACACGAAAAAGCGTAACTTGCATTAAATTCAAACAACATTAAAAAAAACTATCATTTCGATTTTATAGAATAGAACGAATAAAAACATAGAAGCGTGCATGAACTTGATAAGTTTCCGGTTGCATATACTCCTTATTATATATATATATATATGAAATCAAAATCATTTAAAAGATGGAAAAAAGTAATTGAAAACGTACGAGGAATTAGTAGAGTACTCGCAGAGCTTTCCTTTGGTGGAGAAGACGATGAGAGCCACGTCAGCATCGCATAAAACGGAGATCTCATGAGCTTTTTTCAACAAACCTGAACGACGTTTTGAAAAAGTCACCTGTCTGTTAATTTTGTTTTCTATTCTCTTCAACGTCACCCTTCCCCGACCCATTTTATTTCTCCGATGATATATGATGATCTCTTGAAATCCTAATCTCTATCTCTATATATGTATGTATCTCTCTCACAAACACATACTTTATATTTATGTAGTTGTACTTCAGCCACACAAGATGTTGTTTATTTGTTTACAGATTATTTATTTATTTATTCATTTATTATTATATTGTAAAATACTCTACTTTTTTTTACTAATAATAATAACCCGTGGTTGTTAAAATAGTAGAAAGACTATAAGGATATGTTTGCACGAAAGCAATAGAGTTAGAGTCTGTAGCTACATAACTTTATTGCTAGAGCTGGAGCTAGAGTTTATTTTGAAGCTTAAAGCTGGAGCTTATTGTGTTTTATAAGTGTTTAGTAAAGGGGAATTGATATATCTACCATCCAAATTACTTCTTCCACCATAAACTGTGCATTAGTAAGTTGTACTGTACTACAACTTAATAATGCATACATTTGGTGGAAAAAGTAATTTGGATGGTGGATATATCAATTCCCTAAGTAATATAATAAAGGGTATATTAGTAAATTTATCTCTCATAAGCTCTTCTTATCTTCAAAAGCTAGTTTCAAGAGCTTCTTTATGTAGAGCTTCTTTTTTCTATAAGCTCTACTTTCTTATTTTGCCAAACAAAGTTTATGACTTATAGTTTATTAAAATCATAAGTTCAAGCTCCCATAAACTCGTCGGTCAAACACACCCTTAAATAGGGAATATTCTTGTATACATTTCATTTTATAATAGTATATATTATATAACATATAATTACACAGTAAGAAATTTTACTCCGTATACGGTGTACAAGTTAAAATAGTAATTAAATACGGAGTAGTTATTATTATTCTTATATGTGAATAAGTGTTACAACACAATGGATATAGTTAAAACTACATAATAACTAAAAAAATATAATACGATGTGATATAACTAAGGAGCCTAAACCAGTCTAGCTGGGACTTTTATAACTTTAAGCGAGCTAATCGAAACAAGCGGAGCTAGAGCTCGAGATCAATTATTTTTTACATGAAAAAATAAAAAGTTAAATATAAGAAGACATGAATGAAAGATCTAAACTTGACATAAAGGAAGAAAATGAAACCAACATTCAACCCAAATAAAGGAGATTGAGGATGCCTAAAACAAAAATGACAATGACAACAATAATACCATAAGGTCACTCCCTATCGTAACTAAACTATTCATCCTCTTAACCTTCCACATCATCGCCACATCAACACCAATATTCTATAACTAACATATAATTAAACACTCTCTATCATGGCTAAAACAATAACCCTCTTAATATACAACGTACAAGCAATAAAGCATTAAGTCCAACAATAAAAAACCATTGGGACCCACAAATCTATAACTAAACCTCATACTTCCATTAAATTCATGGTGAAAGCGGATAACTAAAGTGGATAACTAGCTCGTGCCTATGGTTAGTTACGGGTAATGAGCGGGTAACTAACGGATAACTAGCTGTAGGGAGTGGTCTAAGAAACTATGTCTAACATTAACCACTAGAAAAACGACTACCACTACATGAAACACTTGCAAAATAAAATAATGCGGACAAACAAAACCGCACAACCACATTGAAAAAAATAACTATTATAAATAGTTCGACTCGTTTACACCTTACAGATGACACATCTTTAAGGTACCGGTCAAATATATATAGCTCGATAAAAGAGCTTTTTATTTATAAATTTATCGATGCTGTGTATTTTTATTTTATTTATTGATATAAAAAATTTATTAGCAACTAGCTATATATAACAATTTTAGTAAATACTGTTATAATTCAGTAGGCTTATAACTACCTTTAGTGGTTTGATTCTTGATGTTATAATTCAGTAGGCTTATAACTACCTTTAGTGGTTTGATTCTTGATGTTATAATTCAGTAGGCTTATAACTACCTTTAGTGATTTAATTCTTGATTTAGAATACTAATAATGAAGTGTAAGAACAAAGATGATAATGGAGAGAAAGAAAGAAACACTTTGTAAGTGTGAGAAATTGTGCAAGTTTAATGCTTGCATTCATGAGTATTTATAGCCTAAAATCTCAATATAAAAATACATACTTTGTGTACCAAAATTGACTATATGTATACACCAAAATTGACTATCCATATCTATATTATTATTATTATTATAACACTCCCCCTTGGATAGCAATTTTATTTTGTTGAAGATCAACTATAAATTACTGCCTCGTTAAAAACCTTGCTAAAGAAAACCCAGTGGGAAAAAAACTTTAGCTAAGGGAAAAAGAGTGCAGCATGGAGTTGACTCCCCCTCAAGTAGACATCGCTTCAGCTGTTACATCTTTTGAACATGTCTCATGCCAATGTTATGAACGTGTGTTCTGAAAATAGCAGTTGGAAGTGCTTTCGTGAAAAGATCAGCAGAGTTTTTGCTAGATTGCACATATCTCATTTTAATCTGGTTGTCCTTAATGAGATTTTGAGTGTATGAGAAGAATCTAGGTGGTATGTGTTTTGTTCGGTCACTTTTGATATACCCTTCTTTCATCTGTGCTATGCAAGCTGCATTATCTTCATAGATAGTTGTTGGACTTTTATCGCGTTCTAGTCCACAAGAATCAGTAATGAGTTGTGTCATTGATCTCAACCAAAAACATTCTCGAGTAGCTTCATGTAATGCAATCACTTCGGCATGATTTGACGATGTAGCAACAAGTGTTTGTTTTTGAGAACGCCATGATATTGCAGTACCTCCATTTAGGAATACATATCCAGTTTGAGATTTAGCTTTATGTGGATCAGATAAATAACCTGCATCTGCATAACCAACCAAATCTTGTTTTGATTCGTTAGAATAAAATAATCCTAAATCAGTAGTTCCTCGAAGGTATCGAAATATGTGTTTGATCCCATTCCAGTGTCTTTTGGTAGGAGCAGAGCTGAACCTTGCCAACAAATTAACTGCAAAAGAAATGTCAGGTCTTGTACAATTTGTAAGATACATAAGAGCTCCAATTGCACTAAGATATGGTACTTCTGGTCCAAGAATGTCTTCTTGATCTTCACATGGACGAAATGGATCAGCTTCAACATTGAGTGATCTAACAACCATAGGAGTACTTAATGGTTTTGCCTTGTCCATATTGAAACGTTTCAAAATCTTTTCAGTATATGTTGTTTGATGTACAAGTAAACCATTAGGCATATGCTCAATTTGTAAACCAAGGCAATACTTGGTTTTTCCGAGATCTTTCATTTCAAATTCTTTCTTTAGAAGTTGAATGGCTTCATGGATCTCTTTATTTGTACCTATGATGTTAAGATCATCAACATAAACAGCTATGATCACATATCCGGATGTTGTTTTCTTAATGAAAACACAAGGGCAAGTAAGATTATTTGTATACCCTTTGCTTATCAAGTAATCACTTAATCGGTTATACCACATACGTCCCGATTGTTTTAACCCATATAAAGATCTTTGTAATTTAATCGAATACATTTCTTTGGGTTTTGCATTTGATGCTTCTGGTACCTTAAATCCTTCAGGTATCTTCATATATATATCACTATCAAGTGATCCATATAGATAAGCAGTCACAACATCCATGAGATGCATTTCTAAATTTTTAGAAACTGCCAGACTGATTAAGTACCTAAAAGTAATTGCATCCATAACAGGAGAATAAGTTTCTTCATAATCAATTCCCGGTCTTTGAGAAAAACCTTGAGCTACAAGTCTAGCTTTATACCTTGTAACTTCATTTTTCTCATTTCTTTTTCGGACAAAAATCCATCTGTATCCTACAGGTTTCACATCTTTAGGAGTGAGAATGATGGATCCGAAAACTTTTCTTTTATTGAGTGATTCTAATTCAGCTCGTATTGCTTCTTTCCATTGAGCCCAATCATGTCTATTTTGACATTCAACCATAGATGTTGGTTCTGGATCATCATCATTATTCATGATGTCATATGCAACATTAAATGAAAATTTCTCATCAAGATTTTTCATTTCATTTCGGTTCCATAATATTTTTGAATATGCATAATTGATTGCAATTTCTGTATTGACATCATCAATCTCCTCTGCAGTAGGAGTACTGATTTGTGGTTCTTCTTGAACACTTTCTTTTACTTCATTATCAGCTGATTTTCTTTTTCGAGGATTTTTATCCTTTGAACCGATTGGTCTTCCACGTTTCTGACGTGGCAAAGATTCATGAGTGACGTTATTGCCAGCTTTTGGAATTTCAATTCGAGCTGGAGTATTTACTGCTGGTATATATGATTTTGTCACCGTTTTTGTATCTGTAAATGCATCAGGCAATTGATTTGCAAGTTCTTGTATATGCATTATCTTTTGAACTTCTGTCTCGCATTCTTTTGTGCGAGGATCAAGATACTTTAATTGAGGTTCACACCATGAAATATCATTTTCTTTATTTTTCATTTCTCCCCCTAATCTAGGGAACAATGTTTCATTAAAATGACAATCAGCAAAACGTGCTGTAAAAACGTCACCTGTCATAGGTTCAATATACCTTAATATTGAAGATGTTTCATATCCAACATATATTCCCAACCTCCTTTGAGGACCCATTTTTGTACGTTGTGGTGTCGCAATTGGAACATACACTGCACAACCAAATGTTCTAAGATGGGAAATATTTGGCTCTTGACCAAAAGCAAGTTGTAGGGGGGAATATTTATGACTTGCACTTGGTCTGATGCGAATCAATGCAGCAGCATGTAAAATTGCATGACCCCATATAGATACAGGGAGTTTTGTTCTCATTATCAATGGTCTAGCGATTAACTGTAAACGTTTAATCAATGACTCGGCTAAACCATTTTGTGTATGCACATGAGCAACAGAATGTTCAACAACAATTCCTATAGACATGCAATAGTCATTAAATGCTTGAGATGTAAATTCACCAGCATTATCAAGTCTCACCCTTTTAATGGTGTAATCAGGAAAATGAGCTCTCAATTTAATAATTTGGGCAAGAAATTTTGCAAATGCCACATTACGGCTTGATAACAGACAAACATGAGACCATCTGCTAGATGCGTCTATTAGAACCATGAAATATCTAAATGGTCCACATGGTGGATGAATTGGTCCACATATATCACCTTGAATTCTTTCAAGAAACATTGGTGATTCTTTCTCAACCTTAAGTGGTGAGGGTCTAGTTATCAATTTTCCAAGAGAGCAAGATGTACATGGAACCATTGTATCATGATGGATTTTTCTATCCTTTAGTGGATGTCCATGAGTACATTCAATAATCCTTTTCATCATTGTTGATCCTGGATGGCCTAATCTGTTATGCCATAAACTGAATACACCAGGATCAATATATTTTTCGTTAACTACCATATGTATTTCTGGTACATTTATATGTGTATAATGTAATCCAGAACTAAGTCTTGGCAGTTTTTCAACCACATGACTCTTGTCAGTGATACTTAAATATTTCTCATTTTCTGTTGTCACTGACTGATAATCATACCCGTTAAGGTATATGTCGGAGAAACTCAATAAATTTCTGCTTGACTTGGGAGAAAATAAGGCATCATTTATTAAAAATTTTGTACCATTTGGTAGTATGAAATTTGCCTTTCCTATCCCTTTTATCAAGTTAGCAGGTCCTGATATTGTATGTATAGTTCCTTCCGTTGGTTTTAGATCAATAAAATATTTCTCGGATTTAAGTATAGTGTGTGTAGTTCCACTGTCTGCTATACAGAGATCTCCACCACTTGATTGATGTTGTATTCCAGCAAAATTCATATTGAACTTCATATATAAGAAATAAATAGTGAGTACATTAATATTACACAATATTTTAAACGCAAATAGATAGTACTGAAACATTTAGCAAACATAATGACAAAGACAGATGATATTAAATCGTTTATTTTTCAAAAGACACACAACTTAAACATTCAAGAAATCTTCATATAAATCAGATGGTTTCTCAGTGACTGTTGGATCAATATTATCCACAAAATTTACTTCCTTTTCTTTACCTTTCAGCGAATCCTGATACATCTTAACAAGATGTTTAGATGTTCGGCAAGTATTAGCCCAGTGGCCCATTCTACCACATCTGTAGCAAGATTCTTCAGAATTTTTAGAAGAATTTTCTTCAACATCTTGTTTAATGGGCTTGTTTTGTGGTTGATATTTATATTTTCGTGGATTACTATTTCTTTGACCACCACGGCCACGACCACGACCACGTCCACGCCCATTACCATTACCATAAGGATGGTTTCTACCATAGTTATGGCTTTTGGCATGATGATGGTGATGGTTATTATAACCACGACCTTGCCCGCGTCCTTGTCCCTGTTTATAATTATTTGCAGTATTTGCTTCAGGGATTGCAAGTGTACCAGTAGGACGGGATTGCTGATTTTTCATTAATAGCTCATCATTTTGCTCTGCAACTAAGAGATATGAATTAAGTTCAGGATATGTTTTGAACTTTAGCATTCTCAAATTTCTTTGCACTGTGATGTTTGCAGCATTCATTGTGGAGAAAGTTTTCTCCATCATGTCTGCATCACTAATTTCATGTCCACAGAATTTAAGTTGTGAACATGTATTATACAGAGCTGAGCTGTATTCATTTACTTTCTTAAAGTCTTGGAACCTTAATGTTCTCCATTGTTCCATTGCAGCTGGAAGTAAAATTTCTCTTTGATTATTGAATCTGCTTTTGAGACCTTCCCATAAAACATGGGGATCTTCTACAGTCACATAATTATTTTGTAAGCATTCATCAATATGTTGATGAATAAAGCAACATGCCGTAGCTTGTTCTTTTTCAGAACAAGTGTTGTTTTCATTTATGGTTTCAAGAATGCCCATTGATTTAAGATGCATTTTTACTTTTATAACCCATGGCATGTAGTTGTTTCCAGTTGATTCTAAAGGAGTAAATTTAAGCTTTTCCAGATTCGACATTTTCTATTATCAAAAATTAAAACAAACATCATGATAAATTAGAGTCAATTTATATTCATAAGTATATAAACATTAAACATAAATTTAATATAACATAAATGATAAGTAGGTGACAGTGTCGACCATGTGTAAGCAATCATAAATAAATGTTATATAACAAAAATATAAATATTAGTAAACATAAATGAAAAATTTGGCGACAGTGTCGACCATATATTTTTTCAGGTGGTATAACCGACCTATATCATTCTGGTGGTATAACCGACCATATATCATTTTGGTGGTATAACCGACCATATATCATTTTGGTGGTATAACCGACCATATATCATTTTGGTGGCAGAGCCAACCATATTTAGTATTAAGATTATCGTGCTGATAACGTGTTATAATTCAGTAGGCTTATAACTACCTTTAGTGGTTTGATTCTTGATGTTATAATTCAGTAGGCTTATAACTACCTTTAGTGGTTTGATTCTTGATGTTATAATTCAGTAGGCTTATAACTACCTTTAGTGATTTAATTCTTGATTTAGAATACTAATAATGAAGTGTAAGAACAAAGATGATAATGGAGAGAAAGAAAGAAACACTTTGTAAGTGTGAGAAATTGTGCAAGTTTAATGCTTGCATTCATGAGTATTTATAGCCTAAAATCTCAATATAAAAATACATACTTTGTGTACCAAAATTGACTATATGTATACACCAAAATTGACTATCCATATCTATATTATTATTATTATTATAACAAATACTGTATTTTTGGATTTTAATTTAGAGAATCTGAAAATTTTGAAGATTTTATGGAAAAAAAGCAAGAGGCTATATTTAGTAATCTAGTAGATGTCTCTTTTTATTGAAAAAGGTAGTAGTATCTAATTTTTAAAATGAATGATAATGACAGAGATATAATAATACGACTAATCTGGAAGGTGGAGCCCGAAAACCAGGTGGTAATTAAAAACCAGAGTGGTATTCTAAAAACGTTGTCGAATTTTGATTGGTTGAAGAATATAATAACAATTGTTGATGTCTGGTAGAGAGGGGACCACATAGTACTCTAATACCTTGAAGAAGGTGGTGGGATAAAAAGAAGACCAAATGCCAAGTTAACAACAGCATGCAACGGGCCCACCTCCAAGTATTTCCTTTAACAGAAACCCAACATTTTTTCCCAAAAATATAAAACATTTTCGTTTTTGGTAAATTTTTTGATTTACCATATATGTACCCATTTGTTCAAACAGTAAGATTCCTTTTGTGAGAAAGAAAAAAAATAAAAAAAAAATCAATTCTGAATATATACATGCAGCGTTATTGAATTTTACTTGTTTCGATCAAAGTTTTAACTTTTACCATGTAGACACAGTTTCAGAAAATTTAGCAAACCACTATTTATCGAATCCAATCTCATTTTATCCAATTAGATCATTTTTGATTTATTAAACAAAATATATAATATTTAGTAAAAAAGGGATTACCCTACTAAATATATTGAAAAGAAAACATTGACTTATAGTTCAACTGGTAGTGACCTATCTTTCTTAGCCAGAGGTCAGGAGTTCGACTCCGCTGTACTGCAACATGTCCTCGAAGTGGTCCGGGTTTCCTCCATGCCAGTTTTTGAGGGGCGGGTTATGCAACTACGAGAAATGAACGCGTGTATAATTTAGTTCTCCTGGGTGATCTCATGATGTCCAAAATAAATATATCGAAGAGAAAAAGAATAGATAACAAGTATGGAAGTATCAAGGCATACCAAGATACAACAAAACAAGACATAATGCCACAATTAAGAGCATTTAGCTAAACCTACACATTAAGAAAAATAATAGTACTACGTATTATCAACACTGACGGAGGATTTTAAGGGGTTGGGTGAGCCATAATCCCCCCAAAAACTCATGTCCTTACTAATAATTTTTATAGTTTGAAGGACTAAATTTGATAATTTCATATCATGGCCCCACCAAAGTATAATTAGAACACATAGAGATTATGTTATTTTAAACCTTTATGGAACCTGTTTATACATAAGAGACTACATGTTTTGATTATGTTATTTTGGTCGCTTCATTATTAGTGTTCAAGCTCTGTCACTGATTATCAATACCGAAGTTTGTTTTAGAATTCAAGTTCGAAAAATTCGCAAAATTCTTAAACTTCATCGTCATTAGCTTGAGTCTCACATTAGAGTAGTCTATTTCAAAAACTTGCAACTCTGTTGTAGACCTTTTCTTATAAATACGATTATTGCACTTTTGCCATATGAAGTATAATGCAAGCGCGAACACTATTTTTTCCTTGATAACACTCACCACTTTCACTCAGCAACATTAATCAAATCAGCAACTATGTCTTTCCAAGTATCTCTAACTTGCAAGCAAATAAAACTAACCAAGTTTGCTACTTTTGATCTACAATTAAAACCAGTATAATGGATGTCACAGACTAGAAATAGTGTTGCTAAGAGGGCCATGGTCATTCCATCCATCCATCAAATCATGCTCATGTTGTATATCCATTCTCAAACTTGTGAATAAAGAATACCCGAACTATATATCGAATTTGAAGAATTTTGCGCCAATTTCAACTGGAATTCGCATCAGATGTGACTTCCTAAAAGTGATCATTCCCCAACCTATGCGTATGGATCCAACGGACCCATACCGAATGCTTATGATTTAACATGTTCTATATTTCAAATCAATTCTTACCAATTCTAAATTCCTCCAATGCATCCCTGATGAGCATTACCGACTTTTAATCAGCAGCTGCAAAAATGAACAAGCCGTTTGATCAGGTGATTTATGTTGTATAATTGGTATGAAAATGTTCAATTATACTTGAAATACAATTTACATTGATGTGTTTTCGTGCATTTCAGGTTTGTGAAGATTTGGAACTAAAAGATGCTGAAAATGTCACTACAAGAAAAATGCTCCTATAGGACCCCCAATTTGGTCATATAAAGCCACTTTATAGGACCTTTGGGCTTGATAGGACCTACGAATGGGGGTTGTATCTAACGCGGTCGTATAAAGTATTGAAATTAAAAAGTGTCCTAAAAGGTCATAAGATTATGAAACCAATGATCAGGTCCCATAATATAATTAACAACCACGAAGAAAGGTCCTTAAAATACATATTAGGAGTCACTTTTTGAAAATGAGACATACACAAGGTGTCCCAAAAAGTGAAAATATATGATATAAGTACCAACAAAAATGTCCTAATAAAAATTTATAATTTGTAAAGACCAAAAAAATGATCCTATTGTAAAAAATAGTACATTAGTACCAATAAACAAAGTCCTAATCTAACGATACACTAGTTTGGTACCAAAGGAAAAAGTCCTAATATGCACATATTTTACTTTAGTACCATATAAAGGGTCCTAATAACAATTATTTTTAAGGATAGAACCACTAAAAGAAGTCCTAATGTAAACATTTGAAACGTTAAAACCACAAAATAGGTCCTAATATATAAAGATATGATACTTTAGTACCACATAAAGGGTCCTAATATAATTATTATTAAGGTTACTACCACTAAAAACTGTCATAATAAAAATATTTCACATCTTAAAACCACAAAATATGTCCTAATATATAAAGATATGATACTTTAGTACCGCATAAAGGGTCCTAATATAATAATTATTAAAGTTAATACCACTAAAAAATGTTCTAATAAAAATATTTCACACCTTAAAACCACAAAATTGGTCCTAATATATAAAGATATGTTACTTTAGTACCACATAACAGGGTTCTAATATAATGATTTTCAAGGTTGGTACCACTAAAAAAAGTCCTAAAATAAATAATATTATTAGATTTTAAAAACCAAGAAATGTGTCATAATATATCAAAATAAGATGTTACTTTAGTACCATGAATAAAGGTCCTAATATAATGATATTATTATATCAAGCTTATTATGACATAATAATAGGGTGTCCTATTAAGTTATAGTAGTTTTCGATTGGTTTCAGACTGATATTCGGATATTTGATTCCGGTTCGGATTCTGTTCCGAACGGGTATTCGGATCCGGTTCAAAAAATTCGGACCCGGTTCGGGTTAGCGGATTCAAATCGGACATTCAGGTCCGTTTAACTTATTCGGGTCCGGATCGGGTATTCGAATCCGGTTTCGTATTTGGATTTCGGTCGGGTTTTACGGTTTCGGGTTTTTTGAACATGATTATAGAAACACAATTAATAATTAATACTAAAAATCAAATATGAAATAAAACATAATTATAATTTCCAAAATA